>NC_142930.1:169006511-169239011 GCF_046866305.1 Octopus bimaculoides
ATTTTGTATGGAATAGAAATGGAAATCTATTTAGAATGCTATGAATAGTAGGTAAAGGCTAAAACACGACTGTTGAGATGGAAACATAGAATCCCATTTGAGAATCTATAATGACAGAGTATTATATGTTGACACAGTGATACACCAAATTCGATTTCAAACCACTTTTTATTTCATATATATCCTGGAGGATTAAGTTTGGTAGAACGAACATTGAATATTAAAACATTAATACGCAATGTATCTGATCTAAATAGATGTTGTGCAGAAAACAGCAAAAAAACAAAACAAGCTGGAGTTTTTAGAAGGAAAATATCTTAATTGTAAAAAATGAAGTAGTCTTCTTGTTCAGATAATATTTTCTAAAAATGATTTAAATTAAAATAATGCAAAAAAAAAAAATTGCTTCAACTTATTTTAACTTTGAAAACGTTGAAAATATAATTCTAAGGAGAAATTCGGAAAATGGTATCAGATAACATCTGAAATTCGATTTAGTATAGTCTATCCATGGATAACTACATTTGAAGCTCACTTTCATAATTCTATTCTTTTATTCATTATTTGGTCAGAAAAATAAGTAGTCGCTCCAGATGAGCTGTGCTAATGTATGTAGCATCTGATATAAAATTTTAGTAATTCACCTTAAACCACTGATGTTACTTAGATAATTAATAGAAATGATTTAAAATCAATCACAACTTTCTTTTCACAATTAATAAACTTCCACCTCGGCTATAATATGTCAGAGATTGGTATAAAAATGCGAGGGTAATGAGTTTTTAAGTAATGTTTTTTACTATTCGGGAATAATTCCATTAATTTTCGGTAATATTGCTGTTGAAAAAAAAAAAGAACAAAAAAAAACAGAAATACAGTAACGTGACTTTTGACTTGAAGGGAAAATATCGATTACCTTACTTAGCGTCTTCAGGACTGCTGCCAGGAAAGGAGGATATTATTCTCAGAACGGACTTTTAGAGGAAATTCTTGCAACAGAAAGGAAACAACCACCAAAGAGGAGTTAGCTTCATCGATTAAATTTCACTCAGATAGTTATAGTCAACATGAACCTGTAGCAGACGATATCTACTCAAGATCAATCTCCTGAAACTAGTTTCAAAATGAAGACAATATACATAATGTGACCTTCCTTTATTATAAACATTAATGATGAAAAAATTCGTTGGACTTAGGAGCTGAAAAGAGGGTTCGTCAATAGTTTTCTGCAGGAAATCACTGTTTCTGAGTAGTGACCAGTAACCCTAACTCTAAACATTCAGGGGTTTCTTGTAGAGAAACCTTATACTTATAAGTTTCTATCATGAATAGGTTTTTCTGATTCCTTCATTGTTTTTATAAAAAAAAGGAAGATGTTTGTAATTCACATCTGATAGGTTCGGAAGTAAAACTTGTCTTCAAACGAAGTACCTCAACCTACCGATCAATTGCTGCTGTTGTTGCTACTGCAACTACTCCTGCTACTGCCTCCGCCGCCCTGCTGCTGCAACTGTTCTTTAACCCCAAACTCAGTTTGGATGGAGCAGTGCTATGACGGAAAGCGTTCCAGCCATGACCATTCTATCTTCTATTCTCATGCTGTTTATCACGGGCATCATTCACCAATGTGTCCCTCCGTTTTGTAAGACGATAAGACAATAAGGTTAAGTAACATTTGGCTGCTATCTCTAGCAGCAGTTCATACAAGCACTTATCTGTTTCGTCTTTATTGAAACATGACAAATTATTCATTTTATTGATGGGAGAAGATACCGTCAAATATAATAAATTCTTTCGGCTGTTCTGTCTGGTGGCAGTGGTAGGGTATGTATTTGGTAGTAGCGATATCGATGATCGGGAAATGCTTTTACGTTAGGAAAGATACTTGATCAGCTAATTTGATTATTGAAACACATAATGTCTGTGAAATTCATGAGTTGTTGTTCAAGTATCGATTCTTAAGTTAAAGACTCTGAAAGATCCTCTTGCCAATAATGAGGAAAAGAAGTTAGATTTGGTTGTCTGCCATCTCAAGAATGGTTGCGCAAACACACCTTCCAGCTGATCATTTCACAATCCATTCCTATTGTAAAGAGTAGAATTTCAGAACAAGAAACGATTCTTCGATAAACAGACTTTTCTCCTTTAGCACGTATATAGGCGCCGCTGCTCGCAAAGAAATATCTTGACGAAAAAATATCTTTGAAATAACGTTACCATCTTTCCATAAAAATACTGCCTGCTGTTTTACCATTTCAGTAATATTTTTTCCAATATATCGATTGTGAGTGTAAGAAAACCGTTGACAACCGTTTATGATAAACATCTACCTCTGTGGAGCAATACAGTTCTATAAATAGTCCACTCCTTTATTCGAGTGATAACCACAGATTTCTCTCTTAGATAACGAATCAACAACTGTAGACGTTGACAGTTTTCTCTCAGATTCTTCATCGAAAACTTACAAAACAATACATAATTTCAGCCAACGTAAAAAAGCAAATAGAAGAAACCAAATTCATTTTCAACTATTTGTTTTTCTTGATATGTTTCATTGTGAAATCAATATTTCTGTATGTTTTTATCAAGAACGCAGGTAAGTTATAATGCTGCTTCAAACCGAGAGTTGTACAATTTTTAAATGACAATTGATTACAATATATTTGCAGCCAACTATAAAATGCTTTGAGCAGAACCTTAAATATTTTATTATCTGCAGTCAACCGACATGTTTCTGGTACTCACACAGGATATATAGAAATATATACAAAATATTGAAAACCTGTACAACTTTCAACTGTTTCATTTTGTTAATAATTCTTACATTATCACATACTCGAACATACTGGATGACAACATTGTAGAACAGTAGAAAGATTTATTTCAATGAATAGAAACTTGGTACATTGGTATAAAATCATATATTGTTCCTAAAAAAATCTTGATGAATAGTGTCGGTCACTCCTTTTAACCACAAACGTACTGAAATGCTGCTTATCAAATTGAACGATACGAAAATGGGAACTTGTCAGAAATATTGCGCAATATTCTGTGACAAATATCGACTTCACTTTGAATGGTGAACTGCATCGTCATTCGTTTATTCGACAATTAGTAAATGCAACTTTGTTCTTTTACGATTGCTTCGATTCATTTACACCGTGTTAAAGAATATTATCACATTCATTGTTCAACCAAATATTCTTGCGATTTCTTTCAACTTAGATACTTTATTGTATCTTATATAAAGGGACGATGCTATAAAACACTTGTAATTGAAATGTATGAGCATCGTAACAGAACTAAAAACGTCCCTTGACCAGCTATTCCATTCCTTCCACTGAGAATGATAGTGTAGAACTGAAATAGACAATGGTCCTTCGAGCTTTTTTCATCTCACGGACATCGGCCAATATAAAAATACTGTGTTAAATACCTTTAACTATTAAACATCCGTATTGTAATGCATCCACATAACAGTTGAATAGCATTTTCCGATTCAACATAGTAAACCGCTTCTTTTTACCAGTAATCTTCTTTTTACCATGGACAAATATTCACTTAATTTCTTATTTTCATATATTTTCGAATTACTTTCATTCTCATGGGGATGGGACGTTGGAGCGAATGCATGCACCCACAAATATATCCGCTATACAAGTGCTAGTATATGTGGTTATGCATGTTTGTTTAGCCCAGAAAGGATCTGAAACGATGTATTTTCTAAAGAAACGAATTCGATTTTCAAAATTTACATCTCCAACAAAAAGCCGTCCATAAATGATAGTAAAAAACTATAACTTGTTGCGAGAAAGCACTCAACTTTAAATCGACAACTCTCACTCTCCATCTTTCGTCACCAATGTATTTCTCTATATATTTACTCAGCTCTTTTTCACCCTCTCTCAACGTATATGTATTAAATCTCATGCATTACTTTCACTTTGTTTAAAACCTCGTCTTCAAATGTTTACTTTCATTTATGACAACTATTAAGCACAATTCCTGCTGTCTTCAGATTGGATAAAAAATAATCAAGATTGAAACCTCTGCAACGTTTCTCTAAAACGTGGGTGTGTGTGTGTGTGTGTGTGTGTGTATCATGCAAGTGTGCGAATGTATGTCTGTAGATATATATATATATATATATATATATATATATATATATATATATATATATATATATATATATATATATATATACGTGCATTTAAACATATAAATATCTAAATATATATTATTTATTTATTTATGTATTTCAGCCAAGTGGCTGCGGTCATGCTGGTGCACCACCGTGATTTTCACGTTCCTCGCATGGCTCTTCTCCCCCACCTGACATGGTCCAATCAAGAGTTTTGATGGCACATCTGGTGTATAAGAGAATTTGACATAGCTGCACTAAACTGCGTCTCATTACGAGCCATTGGTTCGTCTGGTACCGTGGAGAGGAAAGTGTCAAGTTTTGTCTTGAAGACCTCCGTATCCATGTCTTGCATGTCTCTCAAATGTTTTGGCAGGGCATTGAAGAGCTGAGGTCCTCTGAAACCGAGGCTGCTGCAGTATCTCGTTCTTATGTGAGATGCAGTGGACGGTACCTTTGGCACCATGCAGTGGCGACCCGTGCGGGCGTTCCTGTAGTACTTGATGCCAAAGTTTGGCACCAGTCCTTCCAGTATTTTCCATATGTATATTATTACATATCTCTCTCGCCTGCACTCCAGGGAGTAGAGACCTAGTGCCTTCAGTCGCTCCCTGTAGTTCATCTGTTGGACTGTGGCGATCTTTTTTGTATAGTGCCGCTGAATTGCCTCGAGTTCTGCTCGTTACGTGTATGCATGTAAGCACCTATGTACATATGACGATGAGGTTGCGTACATATATACATATATATATATATATATATATATATGTGTGTGTGTGTGTGTGTGTGTGTGTGTGTGTGTGAATTTTTCATATATACCCATATATATACATATATAATATATATGTATATACATACATACATACATATATATATATATATTTTTATGTATGCATATGTATATATGTGTGCATATATATATATATATATATATATATATATATATATATATATATATATATATATATATATATATATATATATATATATTCACCAGCCACTACACATTTTTTATTTTCGCCCTTTGTTTCTTTCTGTGTTCCTTTCTGTGGAAGAGCGTAGGCTCGAAACGTTAAAAACCTTTTCACTTCCCAAGCATTATACTAATACATCTGTTTGTTGTTGTCTGCACCACCTGTCTTCGTCTTTTGTGTTTTTTCTGTGATTTCCACCCCACCCCCCTATATATATATATATATATATATATATATATATATATATATATATATATAAAATCAAATAATAAGCAACACGGATTTCAAAAGTGATTGCAGTACGCACGTTTCATGCTACTTCAATTTATTTAAGTAATGTGAGCATTACCTTAAATGCAATATGAAGAGCAATCTTCAGCTGCACGAAAAAATGTAGAAAAAAAGACATATTACAAATGTGGCAACATATTAAAACCAAGTGGGAGAGAGCAGAGGAAGAATATATAAGTCCATCTTGACATAGCAGGGTCTATCAGGCTAGAATCAATTACTAGCCTGATAGACCCTGCTATGTCAAGATGGACTTATATATTCTTCCTCTGCTCTCTCCCACTTGGTTTTAATATGTTGCCACATTTGTAATATGTCTTTTTTTCTACATTTTTTCGTGCAGCTGAAGATTGCTCTTCATATTGCATTTAAGGTAATGCTCACATTACTTAAATAAATTGAAGTAGCATGAAACGTGCGTACTGCAATCACTTTTGAAATCCGTGTTGCTTATTATTTGATTTTAATCACCCATCCTTTTGGGATGTGAAATTCGGGTGCCTTCGCATAAGTACCATATTCAAGCCTTGAATCTATATCTAAACCGTATATATATATATATATATATATATATATATATCCCCTATATATATATATATATATATATATATATATATATATATATATATATATATATATATATATCCGGATGATATATGTATGTATGTATATCGTGAAGTATATTTGCCATCTAAATGTTGCAGACCCATATGCTACTGTTTTTTATAGCCCCGAAAAGACATCTCCTCTAGCTGGATAACGACATCGCTCCCATCTCTAGCCTTACGTGATACACACAAACTCGGGTTTCTGGTTAGTAATCGGTCATCAGTGTGTGATAATCACCAGCTAGCGATGAGAACTCATTCCAAAAGCAAAATACAATATGCTTTCAACAGTTTGTCACTGGAAAATGCATATAGTATTTTTCGTTTGGAATGAGTTCTCATCGCTAGCTGGTGATTATCACACACTGATGACGGGTTACTACCCAGAAACCCGGGCCTATGTGTATCACATAAGGCTAGAGATGGAAATGATGATTTCTCTACGCAAATACTAATCAGAAGCAGAGAGCGTGTCGTTAGCCAGCTGGAGGTGATGTCCTCCTGGGGCTGTAAACAACAGTAGTATCGTTCCCTATGGGTCCGCCACATTTAGGTGGCAAATATACTTCACGATTCCGTGCTGGTACTGTTTACTTCTCGCTCAGATATTTATTGTCACTATATATATATATATATATATATATATATATATATAATTATAAATATATAGGGATTGACAGTAACCTGCTTCTCCAACATACTGAGAATTCAGAAATAGCAGTCAAAGAACTACTGATTTCAAAACTACAAATTATTTGACTGCTATTTCTGAATTCTCAGTATGTTGGAGAAGCAGGTTACTGTCAATCCCTATATATTTATAATTATAAATTATTTACCGAAGAAGGTTTTTTTCATACTGAGCTACCCGGCAGAACTGTTAATTATTAATTTTATTACTAATTGATGATTCCCTGCCCTGCATATCTATATTTTAACAATAACTCCAAGGTGGATGGTTATACCGCAGGAATTCGTACGAGTCTCTTTCCTAAACGGAACTATTTCTGATACACGCTGAATTGAAATTCATTAGGGCAAGAGGTTTTGAACTTACTGGCCGATAAATTTCTTAACGTCTTCTTCACGTGGTATTGATGTTCACATGGTCAAAATTAACGTGAGTTATTTAGACATTAACAAATTTATTAGAATATTTAGCTGAAGATCAGAATAGAGTATTATGTATTCTTAACTGTGAAACAATTGTACTAAATTAACTAAAGGCAAGTGTTTTTTACTCTTCTCTATTGTTTTTTGTTCTGTGTGTATCAAAAATATCGCTATCAATCTGGAGTAATAATTTGTAGTTTTGAAATCAGTAGTTCTTTGACTGCTATTTCTGAATTCTCAGTATGTTGGAGAAGCAGGTTACTGTCAATCCCTATATATTTATAATTATAAATTATTTACCGAAGAAGGTTTTTTTCATACTGAGCTACCCGGCAGAATTGTTAATTATTAATTTTATTACTAATTGATGATTCCCTGCCCTGCATATCTATATATATATATATATATATATATATATATATATATATATATATATATATAGTATTAGGGAAAAGAACCAAGGTTTATGAACTTATCGATGAAAATCGACTCTCTCATATAGAAAAAAATTTATAAGTAAAAGTACAATAAATAAGTATAATATAATACAAAGTAAATATCATAAGATCAAGATAATAAAATGACTACACGTGTTTCATAACCAATTTTCAAATAGAAAGAAATTTAAATCGATTAAAATCGATTAAAACTATCGAAAATCAGTTCTATTCAAAAATATAGCTAATCTTCAGGTCAAAATACAACAATAAAAATGAATGAATGTATATATCAACCAACAATAAATAACAAATGAATGTATATAAAATACTTATTATATAAAGATAGAAAAATATTATTAAAATATCAAAATAATAACCATTCCATAATCAATCCTACATCCATTATAAAATAATCTAATAAATATATTATATATAAAAACCAACTAAACAGATTTTTTCGTTTAAAATACAATTTGAACAAAGTTTAAGGTTAAAATAATAAAGATATTATTAGCACATATTTAAACGATGCAATATTTAAGCTAGGCTATTTATGATTAAAAACATTGATTTATAAGACGTCTGGTGAAAATATTCCGTATAGTATAAGAAATTAACATAAAAAGATTAGGTGTTTATTGCATAAAACAGTATTAATCGAAAATATTTCAACCTTAATCAAATCGAAGTGTTATATTAAGCTAAAATGGTACTCTAATTTCAAAATAATTTAGTGTTAAATGAGGTATCGATTAAAATTATCATTAAAAATCAATTGAATAATAAAAAAAATACAAGAATATTTATTTAATCCAAATAATAATATAACATCGTAAACAAAGTAAAAAATACTTTCCCTAATACTATATATTTATATCTATTTTATACTGTGAAACTTAATTTAATTTTAATTTTTAATAAATTGATTGTAATTGAGTTTTTCCCTGTAATTTTGGATTTTATCCCTAATATTATTATTATTATTATTATTATTATTATTATTATTATTATTATTATTATTGTTATTATTATATATATATATATATATATATATATATATATATAAGTATAATATAATACAAAGTAAATATCATAAGACCAAGATAATAAAATGACTACACGTGTTTCATAACCAATTTTCAAATAGAAAGAAATTTCTATATATAAATATATATATATATATATATATATATATATATATATATATATATATACACATACATATATAGAAACTTACATGCATACATACATACATAAGACATACATACATAATACATATATATATATATATATATATATATATATATATATATATATATATATATATATATATATATATATATATATATATATATATATATATGTATGTATGTATATATATATGTATACATGTATGTATGTATGTATGTATCTATGTATGTATGTATGTACGTATGTATCACCGGGAAACTGGGAGAACGGCTGCATGACTTTCTGAAGGTTAGGAGGCAGACAGTTGTAGCTAATGTTGCTCACTCTGCAGAGACGCCAATTCTCAGCAGAGTCCCACAGGGAACTGTACTATGGCCACTACTATTTGTAGTGGTTCTCTCAGGCATATCCTCCGTGATACAGTCAGCCAATCTGACCAGTTACGCTGACGACACAAAAGTATCCTCAGAAACCCAGAGGACGTCATAACACTGCAGAAATACCTGAATGAAATCTACAAACGGGCTAACAAAAATAACATGCACTTCAATGCTATGAAATTTCAGGTACTCCACTATCAGCCCAACACCAGGCTAAAATCGGAATACACTGGACCAGAAGGTAATACTATCCCAGAGTCAGAGTGATGCGAGACCTGGAGTTTCATATGAGCAATGATGCAACATTCCATGTGCATATTACCAAGATAGCAACACTGTGCGGACGAGTGGCTGGCTGGATTCTGAGAACATTCAGATCCAGGAAAAGGGGAGCCCTGCTACTCCTATGGAAGACTTTCATTCTCAGCCGCTTGGACAGCTGCTTCCAACTATGGTACCTATAGAGTGTGGAACAAACTGTGGAACTCGAAGCAATACAGCGCCAATACACAAAGAAGATTAACTCGATGCAAAAAATGGTCTACTGGGAGAGGCTAAAGGAGCTGAATCTCTACTCCCTGGAGAGAAGAGGAGAGAGATATGCTGTGATATATATTTCGAAAATCTTGGAGGATCTAGCTCCCAATTTTGGAATCGACAGCTACACAAACCCTCGAACTGGACGGTACTACACTATACTAAAGATCCCGTCTTCACCATATCAAATAAGAGATCTACATGGTGTTGATGTGGAGGAACGTCTGAGATACCAGATGAACCGACATGGCACCAGGAGACACACAGAGGAGGAGCTCCATTCACATCGCTATTTCACCCAAAACAATACCGGAAACAACACCGCGTAACTACAGGTGGTGCACCAGCACGATCTCAGCCCTAGGTTGAGAGTAGTAACAGATAAAAGATAAAAGATATATATATATATATATATATATATATATATATATATATATATATATATATATATATATATATATATATATATATATCAACTC
Source organism: Octopus bimaculoides (assembly GCF_046866305.1). Lineage (NCBI taxonomy): Eukaryota > Metazoa > Mollusca > Cephalopoda > Octopoda > Octopodidae > Octopus > Octopus bimaculoides. The sequence continues at coordinate 169,016,666 of NC_142930.1, forward strand.
ACAACCCTAAAAATAATGAGCGTCGGGGTTGTATGGATAAGCTGGGGAAACTGCAATCTCTCCCCTAAGTTCAATTTCATATCCCATAGTTGAGATCTTTGCAGCAAGCTATGTATTGTTTTTGCTGACTTTGTATATATATATATATATATATATATATATATATATATATATATATATATATACAAAGTCAGCAAAAACAATACATAGCTTGCTGCAAAGATCTCAACTATGGGATATATATATATATATATATATATATATATATATATATCACAGATACATTCACGCATTGCATATATAAGTGTCAGTTTATTTGTCTATTATTCAGCAAATATATTCAGATCAACATACGTAAAATGATTTATATATTTAAAATTATGAGACGATATCTATCTTGGCATTAAATACGAATTTCATTTCATTTCCCTCGTAAAAACCATTTCGCTTTTCAAATTTATTTTCCAATGAGAAAATTTTTGATTTAGATTGATCGGACTTTGAGATGAATAATCAGTTTAGAAGATACATCAAGTCATTTATCAGACTCTCAATCAATTAAACAATATTTACTACACTCTAGACCGCTACCTACCATACAATGACGAGTCAACTACAACAAAACTATACTTAAAGCTCTTCCCGTTCTTCTAGTTTAAAAATATTTTCCACAATTTTCTAAAATTAATTTGCTTGAAAATTAAATTCTCTCCTTCTTTCATTCATCTTCGAAAATTTGGTTCGTTTCTACTCTGATTTATAACTTTATTGACTTGAAATAAAACAGATAAACAACACAATATTTAATCTGCTCTAATCTACTTTTCATCTTTTGAAAACTATATTTTTAAGCAACGATTTCAAAAAAGTAATTAAATACAGACACAATTACAAGCATGAAATGCAATTGTATGCAGGAAAAAACCGAAAAAAGTGCATCATTTAGCAATAAGATCAAAGTAACTATATTTATTACTTTTGTAATAAAATGTAATCAATATAGTTTATCTCTGTTATTCAGAAATATTGTATTTTTACTCGATTTATTATAATTTCTGACTCGGACACTTTTCGACGAAACTACATGAAACAGAAAGACTTTTCTTCCAATAGCGTTTGCAAAATGATAACGTGAGTTAAATAGTAGCCTTTAAATAGATGGAATATTGTGGATTTAGCTCTAGCGACGTTCTGTTGCTGTCAAAATCACATCTACTGAGTAAAATTATTTAGAAGCATTGAGCACTACTGTATAATAAGGTAAACTTGAAGAGGTGCGTTCAGAGCATCTCACAAGCAGTATGTACTAAAACCTGATAACTCAAGTGTGGGAATGGTTTAACATATTGCAAAACTTGAGTTGCAATACGTTTTAGCATGCATCTATTTTTTACTGGTAGAATCGTTAGAATACCAGGCAAAAGACATGCTGCACTTTCGTCCGACTTTAAATTCTGAGTTCACATTCTGCTGAGGTGGACTTTTGCCATTCATCTTTTCGGGTCCATAGATTAAATATCAGTTAAGTCGTGCTGTCGATGTAATCGATTTAACCCATTCAGCCAAAATTGCTGACTTTGCGCCAAAATTTCAGACCCATATGATATGTTGATTTATTGATTCATAAGTCTAAAATAACTAGTACCAGCGATATCTCTATCTATATATGAATGAATGTATGTATTTATGTATGTCATTATTCATATTATTTCAGGACTTCTTGCCAATAGAGAAAGAACCGGTTTCTAACCTAGATCCAAGGCTTCTTCATTGGAATCTCAGCATCAACAACAGGGTATTTTTGTATGTATGTATGTATGTATGTATGTATGTATATGTGCAGATTTGTATGTTTTATGTATGTATTCTCATGAATATAGTTACATATCTAGACATGCCCATATATACTTAAATTATAAACTTCTGGAAAGTTTTACAGATCTTTACAGTTCTAGAAATGGATTGGATCTGTAGTCTTCGAATTAGCTTTCTCCGCTCTAGATTTGAGAAGCCTAATTTCTCGAGATTGTTATTTAGGCAGTGTGTTACATATCTCATGGCCCCAATAATTACAGGTATGAACCTGAACTTGTAATCTGGCTAGAGCAACTTTGGTTTCTCAATAGTTCAGCATAGATGTTTTTTTTTCACTGATCTTTAGCTTCATGTTAACATCCGCTGGACAGCTAATTTTCACAACTGTTTCTCTTCTCTATCCCAAATCATTATTTCAGGTCTGATGTGCTTATATTTTTATTGGGGTCATCACTGGTACATTCCACTAGTATTCCTTTTCATTATGAGTGGCTATGGCCTCTACCATATCGTGGGTTCTTATCTCTTTTTACTCTTTTTCCGACGGATGTCATAATAGAGGTTTCTAGCGACAACGTCATGTCTCGTCGGTACATAATACCGCGGTCACATTTTCAGGCAACTTCTTATGATGTAGGTGATATCTTCAGTGTAAACGCCACAAAGTCTGCATCGGTTGTCACATTTCACAGCTTTTCCTGCATTTCTTTTGTGCGTCAGGTATTTAGTTGATATTTCCTGTTTCTGGATTGCAAACGCTCACCCTTCAAAGTGGGGGGTAGTAATCCGGCCATTGGTCCATGATAAACTGCTTTGATGATCATCACCGAGCTTTCTACTAATATATTCATGCATAGTCTTTCGCTTATATAGACTCGTTTTTTCATCTGCTGATATATTGCGGTAGAGTCGTGCAACTTCTTTGGGCATGTATTCTAGGTTATCAGACAAAGCGTGTTGCTCAAGGAACTGCCTTCCAAGTCTTATAATGTTATCAGCCGCATGTAAGTATGTATGTATGGCCTGACTTTGGTGTATGAAGTTTATTTCTCAACAACATAGATACGCATTTCGTCCCACTACCTGGTACCTTGGCGATTTCTCTTCCATTTTAACCTCTGATCGACCTAAATCTCGAGAGTTGATTTGTATGACGAAAATGGAAAGACATCCGTTGTATATATATATATATATATATATATATATATATATATATATATATATATATATATAAGATATATCAAATACAGGACATTGCAAAATACGTAAACACACGATAGATAAATACAGGAAAAACTACTAAAAAATATACAAAATATACAATAAGTACAGGACATCGCCAACGAGTGAAAAAATACATAAACACATAACGAGATACAAGTACTGGAGAAAATATCAAAAGAAGATTAACCCCCTCCTCAGGTGTCGACAGTTAATTACTCCCTCAACGACAAGATAGGAAACTTTCATAAAACAGCAGCATCCAGAAATTTTTAAAATATAAAATTTGTGCTGAGTTAGTGTTTCGAACGAACAATTTATGACAGAGTGGACATACGGAGTAAACAACCGACGCAGACAAATATTAAGGGCCATTAATCCATGACACATTGCAATGGGTAACGCATGGGAGATATTTTGAAAGGATATATAATAAATAGAAAGTAAGAAAATAGTAGAAGTGATAAAAATGTCGGAAGGCGAGAAAAATGACGTCCAGCTAGGGAGACGTCACGTCCAGAAGAGACAGAGGTGAGAGAAATGGCCTGTAGTCACGTGGAAGCAAACAGACAGAGGAGAAGGAGGCAAGGGAGAGGAATATATATATATATATATATATATATATATATATATATATATATATATATATATATATATATATATATATATATATATATATATATATATATGTATGTATGTATGTAGTTTCATTCTTGTATTCTTTTAATTGTTTCAGTTATTTTGACTGCAGCCAAGTTTGAGTACCGCCTTAGAGTGACCCTAGTCAAAGCAACACACCTCAGGACTAATTGACTAATTCTCTATAAGCCTAGTACTTATTTTATTGCACTCTTTTGTTGAATCACCAAGTTATGCGTGCGTAAACACACCTACATCGGTTGTCAAGTTATGGCGAGGGAACAAATATAGACAGAAAGATACATGCACATAAACACATACATATACAACGGGCTTCTTTCAGTTTCCGTCTGCCAAATCTATTCAGAAAGCTTTGATCGGCCCGAGTCTATAGTGAAAGACACTCGCTCAAAGTGGAACTGAACCCCAATCCATGTGGCTGAGAAACAAGCTTCTTACGACACACCCACAATAAGTACGGATACTTGTACACCCACAATGTTTATTTTACAGTTATTTACAGCGTTTCCACTGCAGCGACTGCACATTGCTTTACATGCAGCCTTGCAATATGTCGGTGCAGTTTCATCAGGTTCCGCGTATTGGGTCTTCCTCGAAGTGAACTTAGTTGATGTAAATGTTCCGTAGACGGTAGGGTGTTGTTGTGTATAGGTACAACAATCTGACCTCAAGCTCACCCCTGTTGTTGTGAGAGGCTAGGGCTTGGTCTTAAAATAGGTCGAGGTTGGAATGTTTTTGTAATGTTATTTGTATATATCTTGAAAGTTGTGTGCATTACTTTTCGTTGAGAGTGTAGTGTCTGTATACAAGTGATTTTTGTTCATTTAAATTCATTTGGTGGGTTTGGTTGCTCCATTATTAGTTTTGTATATTGTGTAGTGCATTCATTTGTATTGTTTGCGGGTAAATATTTGTGTGCAGACATCTCTGTGCCTGTTTCTGCCTCGTGTTTACTAATGTGTATTTTGATGTAAATATTTGGTAAAGCAGTGGTCATGTCTTTTTTCTCTTATTCTATAAGGCTTAGCAGTACTAATTAGTACCTAAACGATTGCTTTTGTATTTAATTGACCAAATTAATTAACTTAGGCTTGTACTATTTCTTTTTGTCCATCCCTAAATGGGTTCAGTTGATTAGTGAGACTGCTTCAGAAAAAAAGAGAGCTAGCCCCTATGTAAAAGTATTCCCTACCCTCGGAGGCTACTTAACACATGTAGACAACGTTCTTGGTTTTATATTTTGAGTCTAACGGACAAATTTTATTTCTTGCACAGTTACATAATCTACTTGGTCTATTTCTATTATTTACATTTACTTCTTTAATAGCACATCCCGCTTGATAGAGAGTTATGTCTCATGCGGACCACTTCATGAGAAAGATTACCACGGCTGCTTTAAATAATGTATAAAATCCCACATTTTAGGAGATGCTAGGTTATAATGTAAAAACTTTGCTTTACTAAAATCAGCGAATTAAAGTCAGCGTTAAATAGAAATGGTGTATTTATCTCAGCAATTTGTCAGTTAGGAAAGACGTCCATCTCGATATGTGCGAGATCAATCATTATTCACTTCAATGATTGATAGATCAATCATTATTCACTTCAATGATTGATAGATCAAACATTATTGAGACGTTGACTATGAGTTGTTTCACAATATTTCTGACATAAAATTAACGTATCAAATGTTTCATTATTACTTTCAATTCCAGTAAATGTGATATTGTTCACCTTTACGTTGACGGTAACACTGTTGACATTTTCTCCGACAGATATGACGTCCATTCCTATGATGGAATGCAAAAACCCAATAACTTATTTAATCTATGAATCAGTAAGTTTTGCTATATGGAGCATTAAAATCTTACGTTTATATTGCAACTGTTTATCTTGTACAAGGAATAAATGACCAATTCAAAAGCGGCAATAATTGCTACAAAATTTATAATAGAAATTTACTCTTTGATGATGAAGTATCACACGAAAACCTATCAGATGGAGTATGGTGTATCGATTTTATGTTATAAATGTTGTTTTACTCTTTTCCACACATAGCTTTCTTTTATAGGTTAGAGGTAATTTAGTTTATTTCGTTCTGACGTCATACATATATATTATACATGATATGTATATATATATATATATATATATATATATATATATATATATATATATGTGTGTGTGTGTGTGTGTGTGTGTGTGTGTGTGGGTATGTATGTATATGTAGGTGTGCGTGTGTGTATCGTACATTATATATATACACACACACACACGCCTATATTTTATATATTCATGTACATATATATATATGTGTGTGTATATATATATATATATATATATATATATATATATATATATATATATATACCTATGTATGTATGTATGTGTGTGTACTTATATATGCATATATATGTACATAAGGATGCACAGACATATATCTTTGATGATATTCTACTTCCATATCCACTCATAAAGCTCCTTTTTATAAGTACCGCCATAACCTTATAATGAATAAACGATGGATCCAAGAGATGTGTGGTTCCAGTTCTGTTGGTAGCATTCAGCCTTTTCTCCGCTCAAAGAGTCATTAATCTAATGATATGACTTGTAGCAAGTAGCCACTTCAATATTTGCTGTTCCATGACTTTTTCTTGCATATTTCTAGAAGCATCTACATTTAACATGTAAAGACATCGTGTTTGGTGTGGTGGTGGTGGTGGTGGTGGTGGTGTGTGTGCGTGCATGTGTGTGTATGAGTGTGTATGTGTGTTTGCCCTTATTTATGAAGCATCCTTATTCACATGGTGGGAAAGCTATTCTAGCTATTGTTAAATAACAAATCAGTAAAATACTTGTTGAAATTAATTTCATTTAACGTGTACAGCTCTGTTGTATAATTAAAGGGTTAAAATGATTGTTGCACGATACAGTTGCTTCACATCCTGCGTCACACAGTCTGAAATCAGTTCAGTGACTACAGCAATATCATCATCATAATTAACAATCAGTCGTCGTGATATGACATTTCGTGGCTTTGGCATGACCTGATAAGTTTTCTTCATACTGATTGGTTCTTCGCTTGAGTTTGCCATTTATTATGATCATGTTCCCTCTTTCAGCTTATTTTCAGTCTCAGACTAATTCTTCCATGGTTTCTTTTCCGCTTTTATAGTCTATAAAGCTCAAATAGACAAATTATATGTATATATCATGTGACAGCTGCGGAAAATTATGAATACCATTTTGACATGATCGTGAATCAACAGTTCCTCGGCTTGCTGGTCTGTCTCTTATGATGGATATTATCATTCATAGGAACATATATTGGTTGGAACACGTACACAGGAGGATGGACAACAGCTGACTCCCTTGTATGTTCCAAAAAAGTTATTCTCAGTGATACAATACTTCTATGTGTCTCTCTAATTGCTGGGTGATTCTCAAAATAACACGTTCCTATTTATTACATTGTTAATATCAATTGTTGCAGTCTTCTTCAATATGACAGCGTTCTTAAAATTAAAATCATTACTGATGATAATTTAATGCCCAATAAAATACCGGTTTCGAATTTTGATACAAGGTCAGCAATTTCAGGGAAGGGTTAAGTCAATTACATCAACCCTAGTGCTTAACTGTTAGGTTATCGACCCCGAAAGGATGAAAAGCAAAGTCATCCTCAACAGAATTTGAACTCAGAACATAAAAACGGACGAAATGCCACAAAGCTTCTTCGCGGGCGCAGTAACTTTTCTGCCAGCTCGCCCTCTTGGTTGGAAATTTTGGCATAAGGCTTTGCTAGAATAAATGCCAATTGAGCACTGGAGACAATGTAATCGACTGAGCTCCCTCTTCCTAACTTGTTGACCTTGAGCCAACAAGTTGAAATCATTATTTTCTTTTATGAAAATATTCAACTCATTTCGCTGGGTATGATTGAAAATGTCGGCTGTCCACAGCCAGGAGTCTAAGGTGACTCTTATTGACTCATTGTGCTTCGAGAACCCTGCGGAAAACTCGTGCAGCTTTAAGCAATGACGATCTTTGTAGTTGTTCTATCGCTACCTTTGTACCAACCTGATTGTACCACGTTGATAGCTGAGTGCTGATACTTCCTAGCGTACCCATCACTACTGGCGTCACGTCCACTCTCCTTTTTGGCTACAGCCTGCTGCCTATTTTCCATTTCAATTTATCATAGTTGTTTAGTTTTTCTTCTTCCTACTCTATCTTGTTATCAGTAGTACATGCTATGTCGATTGTCAGGCATGTCTTATCGTTTCTGTTCAACACAACAATGTCAGGTTTCTGATGTCTGCTCTGTTGGTCACACTTTATCATTGCATCCGACAAGAATTTTGCAATTTTCATTTTCAAAAACACCTGGGATTTGGTCATACCATGTCTTTGATCTTTCTAGGCCATAATTTCCACAGAGCTCCCAATCGATCATTCTTGTGACATTGTAATTCCCAGACTATGTGCCCTACTGTTTCACCCATCTCACCACACATTCAGCATTTGTCACACTCATTTCTTTTGAACTCTGCTGCACTTCACATATATGTCCTCAATGTTTGTTCTTGTGTCGCATATATAAGTACTTATGTTGATTCATTGAGCTTTTCCCTTTAATTGATATCTCAGGTTCACATTCTTCAGCACCAGCGCCTAAAGGATCGTGCAAATTACAAAAAGTGAAGGAGGCAAGACAAAGGTGCATCGTATTGCAAGTGAGCGGCTCATGGATTTTCCTGTCGATCTTTCTTATTTCGCTCAAACTCCGGTTCAGCACATTGAAACCGGAACTGACAAGGAATTCATAGCAAATGCCTTGAACTCGGATTTTAGAATTTTAGGACTGTTCGAACTCTTCTGCAACGTTCCTTCCTGATCTTCTCGTTCGTGCTTGCATGCTGAATGCCAGAGCTCTCACTTATTCCGAGGTGTTTGTAAGATTGTTCCACCTCCAGTTATTTGATAACTGTATGAACATGCAGCATCACTGAATGTAAGACCTTCAATCTCCCTTTCTGGAAAGTGGCCCTGGCACATTTAGCAAGACCAGATTCCATCCCGATGTTATCACTGAACGCTTCCACAGTTCGTAGTAGTCCTCCAACCTCATTATAGTTTTTGCCATAGCGTTTTAAGTTATCCCTATAAAACAGAGGACTTATTTTCTTGTCGCCAATTTGATATCCATATCCTGTTCTGCTAAGTTCACTCGTGAGGGGTATTAGGGCTACGGAAAAAATTAAAGGTGAAAGTGAGTTACCTTGGAAAATGCCGAAGTTGATATTAGTATGTTTGTAGTCAGTATTCCATTAGAGTGGTATAATTCGATTGTTATAATAATAATGATAATAATACTAATAATAAAAATAATAATGAAAATGAAAATGATAATAATAATAATAATAATAATAATAATTATTATTATTATTATTATTATTATTATTATTATTATTATTATTATTATTATATGTTTGACTTTTGCTTTGTATTTGTACAAGTTGGATCCAAAGTCTCACCCAGAGACCTCAAGAGACAACAAGTTAGAAGTTCATGTTTGATTTAAAATTTCAGTTTACATAGACAGTATTTTGCGTAGGATATGGGCAGTTCCCTTGAGTACTATCTTTTGAATTTCTGCCATTATGGGATTTCCTGATATCTGAGCTAGGTAGGAGTTAGCCTCTTTTGCTATCATTCTTAGGGCACCTATGACAACAGGTATTGTTTTAGTCTTGAGGCTTCACATTTTACCAATTTCTATCTCAAGATCTTTATACTTTCTCAGTTTTTGGTAAGTCTTGACAGATACATTTATGTCGATTGGGACAGTCATATAAATGAGGAAGCATGATTTTTGTCTGGAGTCTTTCAATATAGTGTCTGGCCTATTCGCATGTATCTTTCTATCAGTTTTAATGGTGAAGTTCCAGAAGAGTGGGATGGATTCATTTTCAAGACTGGACTTGGTTTGTGTTCCTACCAGTTTTTATCATGTGGCAGGTCCAAGTTTTTGCAAATTACCCAGTATTCTTTTTTAGGTCATCCTTGTTAAGCTACCTCCATAATGTTTCCTGGTCTTTTAATTTGTTGGTTTCACAGTGGAACTGACCATGTAATCCCATATGGAGTAGGGTTTCTTCTCTCTCGTTGGCTGATCTTGATCGGAATTGATGAGCACTCTCAAGTCCATTTTTGTTAACTCCTTCTGCACTAGCAGCATTACTGTAGCAGGTCTTCTTTGCTATTTACCAAATATTCTGCCATGTTTCTTCTTTCACTGTTGATGCACTCCCGTACGCCAATAGAGCCTACGTCCACCTTTACCCCTCAATATGATTATTATTATTATTATTATTATTATTATTGTTGTTGTTGGTGGTGGTGGTGTTGTTGTTGTTGTTGTTGTTGCTCTTGTTATTATTATTATTATGTTGTTTTTTTTTCTTCTTTCTTCAAGTTTTCTTCCATTCCTCGTCGAGTGTTTTCCGTACATCTAGGGCAGAAAAGCTCATTGTATGCATTCCCAGATTACACACGCAAATTCACAGGTAAAATATGTATTTAAAAAATAATAATGAATAAATAAAGAAAATCATGAATGGATGTTATTTTCACAGCGATAATGCTCTTCTCAGTACATGAGTCGTTCCAGTTAGCACGATTTTTTGCACTTCCTTTAGGGATGGTAAGCCTGGTGTCATTTTCAAATAGGTTTCAGTGCTTTTTTATTATCATTCCTAGATATCCTACAATCACTGGTATGGTAGTCGCCTTGAGGTGCCACATTTTTTCAATTTCTATTAGCAAGTCTTTATATTTACTGATCTTGTCAAATTCTTTCGCCGCTATATTGTGATCAGAGGGAATAATCACATCTGTTATTATTATTATCATCATCATCATCATCATCATTATTATTATTATTATTATTATTATTATTATTATTATTATTATTATTATTATTATCATTGTTATTATTTTCATTATTATTCATCGTTACAGGGAATCTATAATATTTGGCAAGTGTAGAGAGTAATGAATTTATGTTGAATCCTTCCTTTTCGCCTGAAGATGTTAATCAGTTTTGTAGTAACATTAAGTTCTTTATTTCTACGTTGTATTGTAAATATCTATTTGGGAAACTGCGTTACTTCTGAGAAGTTCATTTCTAACAAACGAACTTTTACTATTTCAGCTAGAAAAGGACCATTGTGTTTATTTGCTATTTAGTTCCAATATAATTCCAGTTTATTTATATAAGATTTTCAGTGGTTCTACGGTGAAAATCGATTAGATACCGGACACGTAGCCCTAGCAATTAGTTTATTTCTTGCTGTTAAGAGCACTATACTTATGACGTCTTCGAATTTATAAAACACGGAACAGATTTCCTTTGTTGCGTTTGCCGATATCAGTTCAAGAGGAATTGCATTGTAGTCGTTGTATTTCTACACAACAGTATATTTACGACAGAGTGATATCATACAATATGTAATACATTATGCTGCCAAAGTTACTCTACATGGTAATACCTATACATTATAGTATAATTTGGCCAGTATAGCGCCATATTATATAAATAGAGTTTAGAAAATACAATATCATAAAGAATACATCGTCTATGCTAAAGTGCAAGGTACACTGATATTTACCATGGAATAATTAGTATTACGCGATACATTATGGCACTTTATGGTATTATACGGTATTATATGGTACCCGTCCATAGAATGGAGGGGTACCATAACCTAACATTGTCTTTAATGTATATTATTCTTTCTCCTTCAACATATTGCACAATTCATATTTTGATTAACTTAAACTTCTTTGTGTCAGTCTATTTCAAAGTTGTTTTGTTCTTGTTGGTGTTATTATTGTTATTCAGTAATCGTTTTTTTATCACGTGCTTTCACTGCACTACCAAGTGCAGTCCTGTGTGCCTTGGGTATGTGCTGTGTTTTGTTGCGGTGCTCTTATTTTTATTGCATTGAAAGTGTTTTACAGTAGGATATGTGCGGTGCCTACTAGTGCTATTTTCTGTATGTCTTTTATACTTCTAGGTCTCAGCGTTTTTCTTATGTCATTGTCTGAACGTTTCTTTTTCTATGACAGCTAATGCACTTACTATGTTAGGAATTGTTTCTGTTTTTAGGCTCCACATTCGAGTTACCTCTATTTCTAGATCTTTGTATTTCGAAAGTTTCTCCGTTTATTTTAAAGAAACATTGTCATCTATTGGTATTGATACATCGATTAGAAAGCATTTTATTCCTTGGTAATCTCAGACAACTACATCCGGCATACTAGCCTTAATTTCTCTATGTGTATTGGTATATCCCAGAGTATGGTTGCTTTCTCGTTTTCTGTGACCTTTTCTGGCGTGTGCTTATACCATCTTTTTTCTGTTGTTATTCCATAGTGTTGGCATAGCTTCCAGTGTATATAGGTCCCAACTCTGTCGTGTCTGTGAATATATTCTTTCTTAGCCAGGACTGGGCAGCCAGGGATAATACGATTTATTGTTTCTTCCCCATCACCAAATATTCTGCATTACTTATATTTCTTTTCATTACGTGTTTTTGGTGTGGTTTCTGGTGAGAAGGTTTTGATCTTGCGCTGCAATTAAAAATCATTCAGTCTATGCTTTGAGTCCTGAGCTGCTCCACTATTGTTGAGATTTTGCAGTGTCTCTGTCGTTTTGTTTAGTTTAATCCAGTATGTGCCACGAAGCAGCTTCTCTTGCCATCGTTTTATCATGACCCGTTGCTATTCCAATTTTAGTGTGTATTTGGATTGTTTTACAGATTTTGTTGTGTCTTCCTAGTTGTTAGGCACTATGACTCCTTTTTTGCATTTGTCAGCTTCCTTAAAGTCAGAAAACTGTTTTTGTTTTGTTAGTGTTTTGTGATCATTTCTATCAGATTTCCTTGCTTCTGAAGTAGGTATTTCTGTAATTCTATGGTGGTTATTTTGTAGTAGCTTTCTAGCTGTATAAGGCCTCTACCATCTTCGATACGTTCCAATATGTGACTGCGTGTGAATCGTTGGTGATTTTCTTTCTCTGTCTTCCCTTCTTTGGAGATTTCCTATATTTCTGATGAAGTACTCCGTTCGAAACGTGAAATCCTCTTTCTTTTCTTTCTTTTCCTGCGGCACATTTTTCTAAACCAAATTTCATGTTTATTTCATTGCTAAATCCATATACTGTTTGTAGTAATGTTTCCAGCTGTTTATCATTTATAGCGTACAGTTTTAGATCATCCATATACAAGAGAGGGCTGATCTTTTTGCCGTAACAGTTGTACCCGCACTCAGTTCTGTTTAGCAGGTCAGATAACGGTGTCAGTGCCAAGCAGAAAAAGAGTGAAGGACTGTCTCCTTCGGAGATTCCTTTTCTAATTGGGGAGACTTATTCTTTGTAAACCCAGTACTTATTCTATCGGTCTCTTTTGCCGAACCGCTAAGTTACAGGGACGTAAACACACCAACATTGGTTGTCAAGCGATTGTGGGGGACAAACACAGACACACAAACATATATATATATATATGTGTATATATATATATATATATATATATATGTATGTATATATAGGTGAGAAAGTTGGTATGTCAAAGCACGTGGTTGGATGTATAAAAGATAGTAAGAGTGAAAAAACTACAGAAGGCTTGTGTTACATGGTTAAAGTATATATTTAAATTATGTCAGAAAAATGTTATAAAAATGTTAGAAAAATGTTATAAAATATTTTTGGTATATAAACATAGTATTTTGAGAAATAACCGGTTTCGTGTTGTCTTTTCAAATTTCTCTACTTCATTGTAACGTGTTTGCTCCAGTCTGAGAAAGAAGAGTTCTAGATAGGGGGACGTAATTAGGGATTTCTTCCGGTATAGGGGAGATAATCGAAATCTAGGATGTGGTAGAATTTGATTAATTTACCATGGTTTTGTTCAATATCTGTTTCCCCTTTTTTCTCAGTGGGGTGATGAATTTCCTTATTTAAATGTGTTAGCAATGGTTAAGTTTGGGTTTGTATTTTTGAATGAAAAAGGTTTCCTTATTTAATCTAATCTGTGTTGGTGTTTTAATGGCACATTGATAAAAAGGAAAGATTATAAATTGTGGTAGCATTTGTTTTGCACATTTCTCAATATGATCACTAAAGGGTATCATTCGGTATTCTGGGTATACAATCTGCTGGCGGTGCAGAGTGCATCTACGTCTGAGCGATAATCCTGTGGACCCTATGTAGTTCTCGTGGCAGCCCGAACATCTTATTACATAAATAAGATTTTCTGAGGCACAAGTAAAGTTAGATTTAACTTTGAATTTGTGTCCCTCTTTGAAGAAGAATTCTGAACCTTCTAGAATGTTTGGGCATGTTGCACAATTTGGTCGACCACATTTGTCTACTTTCGCATCTGTTGTTTCAGAAAATAATTTTGCCTTTGTGAGGATCTTTTTCAGTGATTTTGGTTGTTTGTGGCTTTTGATGATTTTGTGTGTGTGTAAAATTTCCTTTAATTTGGGGTCCTTATGTAGCATTGGTATGTTTTGGGTGATGATGGTGAAGGCTTCTTTGTTTCTGGGGTTGTATGTGGATATATACGGCAGTATTTTCGGGGAATGTGTGTTGCTGTGTTTAACTTTTCTTAAGTTTTCTATGTTAATTTGTGATGCACGTCTGATTCCATCCTCTATGAGTTGAACTGGGTAGTGTCTGTCAATTAGTGTGTTTTTGAGTTCTTGTAGTCTGTAGTCTCTAGTATTTTGTTCTGACACTATTGTGCATATCCTTCTTTCAAGGTTGAAGGGGATGTTTGTCTTGGTGTGTCTTGGGTGGCATGAATCAAATAGTAGATATTGTTTGGCGTCTGTGGTTTTGTAAAATATGTCCGTTTCTATTTTTAGGTTTACTTTTTTAATTAGTATATCCAAGAATGGGAGCTCCTTTTGGTTGTACTCCATTGTGAACTGTATGTTTGGGTTGACACTGTTCAATAGACTTTTGAATTTCACGAGTTCATCTGTGTTTTCATTCCAGAGTATGAAACAGTCGTCCAGGAACCTTTTCCAATTTTCTTTTATGTATTGGGAAAGGGTGTTTCCAAAGGTGGATAAAGTTTCCTAGCATATTATTATTTCCAAGTAACCCATTGTTAGGTTCGCAATGACTGGAACTGCCCTAGTGCCCATAGCAATTCCGGATTTTTGTCGGTAGAAAGTATTGTCAAACATGAAGTGGTTGTTTCGTAAGATGAACTCAACCGATTTAGTAATGAATTCTTTACTGATCCTGTTTGGGATTTCTTTCGGGAATTGATCCAGCCAGAATTGAATTGCCTCAAGTCCATAATTATGAGGTATACTGGTGTATAAATTAATCACGTCAAATGAGACCATGATTGTTTCTTCCTTGACTTTCTTTGGGAGGTGATTTAGCATATCCAAGTCATCTCTGATATAGCTATTTATGTGTTTAAGGAAGGGTTTTAGGAGGATGTCAATAAATAGACTTAGTCTGTGTGTTTCACAGGCTGGGCCAGCTATGATGGGTCGCAGTTTTAGATCCCCCGGGTTTGGTGTATGTATGTATGTCTTTGGTGATCTTTTTATGGTTTCATTTATGATCTGGCTTTTGTGTATTTTTTGGCAGACCATAGAAAAGGCTGGGCTTGCATTTGAAGTTTGTTAGAAAATCAATCTCCTTGGTTGTCAGTTCATTTCCATGTGTTTTAATTAGTGAGGACAGGGTTTTCATTATTTTTTGTGGGGTGTAGTTTGTGACTTTTTCGTAGTGTTGGTTGTCATCCAGCATGGAGATTATTAGGTTTCTATAGTATAATGTGTCCATTATTACAACTGCACTTCCTTTATCTGCTTCCTTAATCGTAATATCTTCATCATTTTGGAGTTCTATTAGTTCCTTCCATTGTGTAGTGTTAAAGTTTGAGTTTACTCTCTGTTTATGCATGGTGTGGTAAGGGAAGTTCTCGATGTGGTTGCAGAATTCATCTAGATTTTTATTTCTACCTTTGTGTGGGATGTGCTCACTTTTGTTTTTGACTAGTGAGTCATCTTCAGTGTTGTGATTGGTAAATGCTTCTGTGAGTCTTAATTTTCTACAGAATTCTGTTATACTGTCCTTCACTTCATTTTGGTTGGCTCTGCGTGGAGTTGGGGTGAATTTTAGCCCTTTTGAGAGGATGTCTATTTTTATGCTTGAAAGAGGTTTGGTTGAGAGATTGATTATCTTCGGTTTTTTCTGATTACTAGATTCCAGCCTGTGTTCTGGTGTCTCTGGCCTGGGGCTAAAAAATGTTGTTTGTAATTTTGTTTGCATGAGCTGTCTGTTAGGTTATATGGGATTGGTTCGGGGGAATGGTAGTATTGTTGCCTTAGATTGTTAACCATGGTAAATTAATCAAATTCTACCACATCCTAGATTTCGATTATCTCCCCTATACCAGAAGAAATCCCTAATTACCTCCCCCTATCTAGAACTCTTCTTTCTCAGACTGGAGCAAACACGTTACAATGAAGTAGAGAAATTTGAAAAGACAACACGAAACCGGTTATTTCTCAAAATACTATGTTTATATACCAAAAAGATTTTATAACATTTTTCTGACATAATTTAAATATATACTTTAACCATGTAACACAAGCCTTTTGTAGTTTTTTCACTCTTATTATCTTTTATATATATATATATATATATATATACACGACGTTCTTCTCTTGGTTTCCGTCTACTACATCCACTTACAAGGCTTTGGTCCACTCACAAGCCATCACTGGAGTTGTAAAAATCTGTAAAACTTTCCTGGAGTTTATCACTTAAATATATATATATGCACATGTCCAGATATGCAACCATATGCATGAAAATACATACATAAAACAAAATATACAAAGCCGTATGTATACATATATACATACATATATACATACATACATACATACATACATACATACATACATACATACATACATGCATACATACATACGTTCTCTATCCAGATTAGAAGTTCAGGTTTATACCTGTAATTATTGGTGCCTAAAAACCAATTTTGAGAAATTAGGCTTCTCAAAACCAGAAAGGAGAAATCTAATTCGAAGACTACAGATCCAATCCATCCCTGGAAATGTAAAAATCTGTAAAACTTCCCAGTTTATCATTTAAATATATATGAGCATGTCTAGATAAGCAAATATATGAATGAGAATACATACATAAAGCAAAAGATACAAATCTGCACATATACATGCATACACACATACATGCATCCATGCATCCATGCATCCATCCATCCATCCATACATCCATCCATCCATCCATCCATACATACATACATACATACATACATACACATATACATACAAACGAAAATACCCTGTTGTTTGTGTTGAAATTGCAACGAAGGAGCCTTGGCACTAGGTTAGGAAACGGTTCTTTATTGGCAAGAAATCTTGAAATAAAACTGAATGACAATCATACATGATTATGCATATACATATAAATATATGTGTGTGTGTGTGTGTGTGTGTGTGTGTGTGTGTGTGTGTGTGTGTCTGTGTGTGTATGTATGTGAATATATATATATGTGTGTGTGTGTCTGTGCGCTTGTATGTGTGTATGTATTCGTGTGCGTGCCTGTGTGTGTGCCTCTGTGTGTGTGTGAGTGTATGTGCTAGTCTGATATCATCAGAAATTCATGCAAATCTATTTACAATAATAAGATTTTACTACTTCAAACATGCTTCTGGCATATTCCAACCCGGAAGAAAGACATCCACTGTAATTCTCCCCGTAGTCAAATCTATGTAAAAACAGCAAAGCATCTCGAAACCCCTTCTATCCAGACTGGTGAATGCATGTATTTTAGAGTAGTTGTCTCCTCATCGGTACCAAATACTGGTAAAAGAATTGCTACGAACGGAAATCGGAAAACCAGGTCTCTTTTATTCTGTTCCAGATAATCTGTTTAACGATTTACTTTATCAACATTCATCATGTAGAAATTAAATTCCAATCTTGCAGAACCAATTCTATATTTCACATCTTTCGATTTCTAAAAATGTCAATTAATTCCCAGACTTTCAGCCAGATTGATTCCTTATATATTTCTAATATTTTTATAGCTTTTATTGGTTTTCATCAATAATATTTCAAAAGTTATGCTCAACTAGATTGATACTTTTGTTGTTGTTGTTGTTGTCAGCTCCTCCTCCTCCTCCGCCGCCGCCGCCGCCCTCGTTATTGTTGCTATTTCTGTTGCTATTTTTTGTTATATTTCTCTGTGACCAATCATTCGTAACTGCAGATATCTTTGCTCCACCAGATATCTCCTTTGTTACATTTCTCAACATTAGGTTATCTCTATAGAACTATATTATATTTGACTGAATGAATGCCATACCCAGCGTCATGCTATGCAGGAAAAGATATACTGAAGCTTCGGATGAGATATCTTAGTGAACTTTAATTATAATAATTATAATTACGCCTTTACGGAGGAGAAAATCATCAGCTTAATTAAAAATTCTGGTTAAGAAATAGGAAGAAAACAACAACAAAATATGAATTATTGAAAATAAAATATAAGCATGAAGAGGTTAGAGAGTCTGAATGCTTGAATTTTGGTGATTCATAGGCAAATCCGAACGAGTTTCTCCTTTTTTAAACCCCACCAGTGAAAGACAGTATTAGCAATACTGGATCATGCACTCTATTCTCCGTCTGTCATATTCCAAGTCACCTAGGACAAGTGATAAGACAGGATTAAGATGACTGGTGATCAGACTGGATGGAAGAGTTGATACTTAGTATTGTCTAACAAGAAACCATGCGCAGGCTTCCACTCCGATATTTCTGTTTTGTGCTTTCCGTTAGCCCCCAGATATCTATATCACACCTGAAGCAACGAAACGATCAGGTCCTTAGTTGGATGTTTCATTATAGCAACCACGTTGAAATAATATATCTCTAAATCTCTCAGAGAGATTTATGCAGTAGCAGCATGGTCAATTTAATGTGACAGTCTCATAAAAGGGAAGAATGCTACTGTTATTTAGCCCTAGGAAACACCGTTTCCTATTGGACTTGACACATTTCCTGTGTCCTTATGTTTTCAAAGTCGAGATAAGCACCTCTACCCAGCAAAGCCAGCATTCAGGACCCTCTGCGTTTGGATATATAGGGTTTTTCTTAGAGACTATCAGCCCATTCACCTTCATATCGCACGGTTACCAATTCTGGTACTTCTACGACACCATACAGTGAATCGTGGTCTGCATTATCCACTGGTATCCTTCCACTTTTAAAACAACAGGGTACTATTTGAGAGACAGTTGCTTGCATCTCGTAGCAAGTTCAGTTATCGTATGGAGGATCCTGTATGGTGTTATCGTGTAGCTCAATTGTTATGGTATAACACATCTGATCCCATATGTCTTCTCAATGTCTGCCAATTGCTCTTACTATACCACTATACCACTATACCATAAAAATGTTGACAACATCGTCGCTAAGGTACTTTACCGTAACCCTCGTGGTAGGCAGCAGCAAGTATTGTGCGACGAGCCTCCGAGAGCAGAAGTGTAACACATGAAGTCAACCGGATGTTTTTTTTTATTTATTCATCATTGTTCAATGTTTAAGGCTTTGTACTCTTTGTTGTAACCAGCAATGAAATATTGTTCCAGACATAGATCAAGGGTGCTTGTAATTTCTCTTTAAAGTGCTTGAGAAAAGTGTCTTTTGAGGTACAGGTTGCCCCATGCTTTTCCATAACTGACTGATATATGTGTGCACTTACCATAGGCACCTATATTTGTTAGGAAGACATATCCTTTACCAGATAATTCATGTTTAGATCTTTCTGATTGGAAGCTGCCTTATCGATACAAGGGTTGACTTTTTATTTATGGCTCAACTTTGTTTAGCCATAAATGTGCGTATTTTGTGGTTATCGTTAATCTTCCAGAAACGTGATCTTCATTTGTCAGAATTACAGGCGAATTGCACGCTCATCTTTAGCCTGCAACAATCTATAACTCTATGGCCCTTAGTACAACTTTTCACTTTGATCCCATCCTGCAACGGATCCAAAATTGCTCCTGCAAAGGTAAATCGACATTATGAAAGTTCATTGCCGTTTGATGAATCATAGATCTCAGAAGCTCCAAATTGTAATTATGCTTTCTCCAATCTATTTGGAGAGAAGGACACGTTATATATCCTGTTAAACCATGGTATCCAAAGTGAGGACATCAATGACATGACCACTATGTACGAAAACGCATCAAATGTTGTGAAAAGCACAGATGGTCCAATAACAACAGGTATCCTTCAAGAAGTCAGCCTTTTCTTCTTTCTCATAGTGAAAGAAAAGCCGTCTCATAATCAGGCGAAAACAGTGAAGATATCGACAGAACCTGGATATCCCTGACCTTGACTAGACTTATGGTTTTACCCTCATAGCTCATCAACTGTGATGTTCAAGACTTGCTAATATATCTTGTGAATGCTGTGGCCACAATCGGTCTCTCTCTGAATGTAAGGAAAGCTAACTATATAACCATCAACGAGATGAAAGTCACCTCGCAATATGTTCCAACTAAAAAAGAAGTCAGTGGATTCAAGCACTTTGTGCCCCACATTTTTAACATTTAGAAAGACTTTTTGGCATGCAAGGGACAAGTTTGGGGTACTTGTAACAACATCTAAAATATCTAACGATCAATCGAAAAGTCAACGAAGCTGGTCTATTTTAAAGTATATGTAGAGAGCATGCTTCTCTGTGGATCCGCAACTTGAACTAACAAGAAGCTGCAAGTTCGCTTTCAGGGTACACAAACCAGGCTTCTCATGAAAG
Organism: Octopus bimaculoides; assembly: GCF_046866305.1. NCBI lineage: Eukaryota > Metazoa > Mollusca > Cephalopoda > Octopoda > Octopodidae > Octopus > Octopus bimaculoides. The sequence goes on from NC_142930.1 coordinate 169,037,266, forward strand.
CACAAAACACCTCATGACATGAGCACAACGCAAGAGATGGGTTATGGATATAACAATCCATCCTTATAATTGCTACTCATTGTTCAATAGGATTTGTTTGCCACTGCTATCATGCTGTAGGATACACCATAACTGATGTCATATTTTAGCGATTTCTGTAGCTTAATCTAGTACGAAGACCACTCAACTACATTGATGTTATTGCCAGAGAAACACCGCATGAAATTGAGAACTTCTATAAGATAAGGGGTCAGCGTTTCCTGCCGTACGAAGAACAACGAGGTTTATACAATTAAAAAAAATGTATTACAAAATAACCAGAGTAGGATGACAAAGATATCCAATACAGAATCATAGTGAAATCAACAGAAATAGCTACGAAAGATGAACAAAACAAAAACAATCTAATTTCTGTTTTCAAATAAGCCAATAAGTATAAACAAGCTATATTGAGTTTATGAAACAGATGAAATGCAAATTCAAATTTCGACGACAGAGCGTCTTAAAACAACGACCAGAAAAGCCCCTGCCTGGCATATAATGGGAACAGCCGAACACAATGGTATTAGATTTGGAAAAATCTTCAACACTAGCTGAGTGGTGTAGGACTCAATACAGACTGAATTTTTGCTGATTGCCGCATAGGACTAAATCCTCCCTACCAGTATATAGTAACTACAGAATGATACATATAAATGAGGCAAAAACAGTAGATCACATTGCCTCTAGTTTCTCAACTTTAGCAAAGAAAGAATACATCCACAGACATGATACAGTTCGAAATTACATTCACAAGTTGAACCAACGCTATGAAATAACCACAGTGAAGAGATTGTAGAGACACACCGGGAAAGATATACGAGAGCGGCAAAACAAACATACTGTAGGATATGTCAATAGATACTGTCAGGGAGAAGAAGACGAACCAATCAGATAATTCTTATCAAGGACAACCAAGAAAAGAAATGTCTCCTCATTGATATAGTTCCAAAAATGATAAGGAACCTCTAAAAGAAATGAAAAAATCCTATTATAACAGACGGTGAAAAAAATAGGGATAACCAGACTAAGGGAAATGAAAACAGAAACAAAAATTTCTATTGTAATTGTACTTTGAGAATGTTGTGACACAAGAATAGAAATACAGAAAGTAAAGAACAAAATATACACACGGATTTGACTGAGAGAAAATAGTATTGACGACACTCAAAATATACAGAGATGCGCTTAGCTGTGCCGAGAAGACTCGCAAAAAGTAAGACTAGTGAATGATGATGATGGTGATGATGATGATGATGATGATGATGATGATGATGATGAGGGTGATGATGATGATGATGATGATGATGATGATGATGATGATGATGATGATGATGATGATGGTGATGATGATGATGATGAGGGTGATGATGATGATGGTGATGATGGTGATGATGATGGTGATGATGATGATGATGAGGGTGATGATGATGAGGGTGATGATGATGATGATGGTGATGATGATGGTGATGATGATGAGGGTGATGATGATGGGGGCGGGTTGATGATAAGAACAACAACACAATAACAGTAACAACGAGTGCGCCGCCGACAGTTGCTTGTTACGCTCTCGTTGATATAATACGATTCAATAAATATGTAAAAGTTTTAATGCAATTTCTTTAGCTAATTAAATTTCTCGCTCGTTTTCCCCTTGGCATCTCTTCCATCAAAACTTTCAGCTTCTCTCTTCACAATGAATCAATCTCTCGATTCACTTAATGTTCTGCTAAAATATCAATATAGGATTTTGCAATTTAAATTGATATCGAGGAAACCTTTCACATTTATAAATTGAATTAAATAACGTTTTAGTTAAAGAAATTGAGAGATTTTATTTTCACTTGACGGATTTAATTAACGGTCGGAGAAGGGGTGTTCAACAAGAGACACAACTGGGGTATGTAATGAAGGTGTTGGGGGTCAATGGAGGAACAGTTCTGACATACCCAATCAAACAACATTGCTATTTTAACTCAGGTAATATAGACATACAAACAATTCTTCCATAGGAATTTAATAACGGGACCCTGTTCGTATTGGCTGACGAACTCTCTATACGCGCGCGCATATATACACACAACACAGGAGACGTGTGTTTTTATTCATGCATGTATGTGTGTGTATTTGTGTGTTTGCGTACATACATACATACATATATATATGTGTGTGTGTGTGTGTGTGTGTGTGTGTGTGTGTGTGTGTGTGTGTGTGTGTGTTATTTATACATTTACGAACTACTAATAGTTTTATGTACAGATGAAGTCTAGGGAAGCTTTAATAACACTCCTTGTATCTCCAAGCGATCTTCAAGCTCATTCCTTGGAGACATAAGATGTGTGTTACTGGAACTTACCAAAACCACATCACCAGTGCATGAAACTACTAGTGGCTCGTGGTAACAGTATATTGTGTTATTTGTCAATGACAAGATGGATTATTTCCTTCAATAACAATAAGTCTCCAGGATCTCATGGAATTTATGCAGAAATCTTGAAATATTGGGTTACAAAATGTTTAAACTCTTAAATATATTAATTTGTCACTGCTGGAGAACTGAGGAAGTGCCTCAAGTCTGGATTAATGCCATTTTAGTCTCCTTGTGTTAATCGGGGCCAAATGATCTGTGTAGTAATTTCTGTGGGATTTCGCATTTATTGGAAAGGTACTTGCCCGCATTTTGTCAGAACGTTTAAATACCTTCGTAGATCCAAATATAGTGTCTGAGTCTCAGTGTGGTTTTCGTTCCTCCAGGGGCACAGCTGATTGTATCTTTACAATCAGACAATTACAGGAGAAGTGCATTGAACAGAATCTTGCTCTATACCATTGCTTTGTTGATTTGAGCAAAGCATTCAATGCTGTTAATCGAAATGCTCTGTGGCTAATTCTAAGGAAATTAGGTTGCCCAGAAAAATTTGTAAACATGGTCAGGGCTTTGCATCAAGATATGAAAGCTAGAGTTAACTTAGGTGATAGGCTCTCAGAATCTTTTGCCGTGGAAAATGGAGTAAAGCAAGGAGACCTTGATGTACCCACAATAGACTTTGCTGTTGTGTTGTCACATGCATTTCAAAACTCCGAGGAGGCTATTTACATCAAATATCGAGCAACAGGGAATGTTTTTAATCTGATCAAACTGAAATTCAAAACGAAGGTTTTTACTTCGCTCCTTAGGGAACTTTTGTACGCTGACGATTGCGATCTTGTCAGTCATTCTGAAACAGGTCTGCAATCTCTTGTGTCTGCATTTGACTCAGCTTGTGATGATTTTGGCTTGACCATCAACTTGAAAAAAAAACAGCTGTAATGCATCAATCTACGTGTGGTGTTGTTTGCAACCCCGCTAAACGTTTTGTTAGGGGAAGGTTCCTTGAGGTTTTCGATTCGTTTATCTACTTTGGAAGCTCTGTTCCAAATTATGGAAATCTTGATACAGAAATGCAGCTGCGAATTCAAAGGGCAGCGAAAGCATTTGGTGGCTTGCAGTCACGCATTTGGTGTCAGCGACATATAAATAAGAATGCAAAGCTGTTGTATTCATGTGAAACATGGACTTGTTATGAAAGGCATTTTTAACTGTTAGAACAATTCCACCAAAAATGCCTTCATCGCATTTAAAATGTTTTTTTACTCCAAACATAGATGTCTTTGCATCTGCAGGTATCACCTCGATTAAAGCTATGATTTTGAGGAACTAAATGAGATGGTGTGGCCATATTGTTCGACTGGCAGATGAACGCGTGCCGAAACAGCTGCTTTATGATGAGCTTACAGAGGAGAAACTTTATCGGCGTAAACCTAAAACAAAGGTTTAACGAAGGCATAAGGACTGCTATGAATTCACTTAGAATGAATCCAGAAGACCCTTGCTTTGGATCGAGTTGGATGGGAAACAAAAGTGTGGGGGTGGGGAATGAAAGCATTTGAAAAGACCACGATAACACAAGTAAGACTCAAAAGTGATCTAAGGAAGAATGTCACGATCGAGAAGGTGAATGACAATGACCTTTTTGCGTGCACAGTCTGCGACAGACCATGCCTGTCTTTTGCTGGCCTCAAATGGAATCTGCAAACCCAAGGAAAACGAACCTCCACCAACTATTCCGTCTATATGTCTGTGCACACCTTTCAATGCAGTGTATGCCAGAAGGTTTGCAAATCTAATGGAGGCCCCAAAAGACATTTTAAGATCCACAAAGATCAGAACTTATCTGCAGCTCTTGGTGGTCCAAATCGGATGTGCAATCAGTGTGGGTGTTTTTTCAGAACATTGTCTAGTTTAAAAAGCCACATCAGATGCCATGATGGTGCTAAGGTGTAGGTACAAGAGGTGGTCAAACTCTGCATAGGAGTAGACAACCACCATATATGTATATATATATATATATATATATATATATATATATATATATATATATATATATATATATATATATTCTCCAAAACCCAATTCTTATTCATACCATTTAACCATTACATTATTCATCAACAGTGAACTTAATTTTCCCTGGTACATACGCACAAACATGCACCATTCATACTATGATGGATGTCAGAAAATCTTTCGCTATAATTTCCTACTCTCTATTTATACACCATATACACAACACCCCTTTAAGTAAAAATACATATCTCTGTTTACCAAAGTGTGTGCGTGTGTATGGTCAGCCAAGCTTATATAAGACAACAATTAAGGTACCCAGCTCACTCCTTAGCCACGCTATGATCTCCCTACACCTACTTAAAACATGCATGTACCCCTATATACAGATAGCCTCACTAAATGAGACCCTAGAAACCAGGCTCCAAAACAACAAATTTAACCTAAATCTTCTGTCCCCTTTTTTCCAGAACCTCAGAGATTCTCTAATATAAACACCAACATTCTATACATACAGAACACAGATATTAGTTCCGTATAACTTCTCCACCTTTTTTTATTAACAGAGAAACGACGTTCAAGTTCACGCAAAGTGATCTCAGGTTCCTCATTTGACCGAAACAAACACACGACAATGGTGTAAAAACAATGCTTTCGTCTCATTATGGGTTGTACAATATAGATTATCAGTCCCTCACCAACAAACTGCGAAAGCACAAAATGGCGTTTTACATGCGTTGAGCGATTGCACATGATGCAGTAGCATCCCTAAAGCTTTACCGATCCAACCCAGAGAAAGCAATTGTGCTCGGATGTCTACTACTAATAACTGTTTTTGATTTAGGCAGAAAATCAGAAAAGATAGGAAGAACGAGAATGAAAAAATACCAATGACCATAGTAAATGATCGACTTTTTATTTCATTGGCTTCCGAAAGGATGTAAAGGAAAGTTGACTTTGACCGGGTTTAAACTCAAAACTCACATCACAAGCTTTGAACTTTCCGACTGTCTCGTGATTTTACCTGCTACTCCTATTATTTGCAGTCAATCGTCGCGACTATGGTCGTTGATGGCTTTGGCATGACTTGATAAACTTTCTCCATACAGATCGGTTTTTGACTTGGGTTCGCCATACAAAATGCTTGTCCACTTCTTGTTCTTTTTTGCAGCATGTTTTGAGTCTCAGCCTAGGTCTTCCATGGTTTCTTTTCCCCCTTGCCTAGTTGGGAGTAAAGGAGTTGTCTGGAAAGTCTGCTGTCGTCCATTCTGTGTTCCAGCCAATGTAAATTTCTATCAATGAGAATTTCCATCATAGGATGCAGACCAGCACACCGAACGATCTTTTCTGATCTTGTTAAAGTCTTATATAACCACAAGTAATAATCGCTTCAGAATGCAGTCTACAGAAGTGTTTGCAGCTAAACGAGACATGGTATTAATAGTGTTTAGGCTCCGCTACATGGGTGTGTAGGAATTCTGTAAGAGCAGACCAGCGCTTGCACGTGACAAAAAATAAAAAAATGAATGGTTAAAAATTCACATGAAAAGTGTTAGTAGATCCCTCAGAACAATTTAATTCTCTTCTCGTTTTACGAGTTGTTCGAGTGATCTTTTTGCATCGATACTTGTATGAAACCTCATATTCTTGAAAATGATCCAGAAATATTCTATTCACAAATGCAAAACTTCGTTTGTTTGTTTGTTTGTTTTTTCTGCTCGAATATCTCTCTTTGATCATCATCATCATCATCATCGTTTAACGTCCGTTTTCCTTGCTGGCATGGGTTGGACGGTTCGACTGGGGTCTGGGAAGCCAGGAGGCTGCACCAGGCTCCAGTCCGATCTGGAAATATTTCTACGGGTGGATGCCCTTCCTAATACCAACCACTCCGAGAGTGCAATGGGTGCTTTTTACGTGCCACCTGCACAGGGGCCGCAGGGGGATGGTGACCACGATCGGTTGGTGCTTTTTACGTGCCACCAGCACGGGGATCACAACTACAATTTCAATTTGATTTTGGTCATGATTTACTTGACTCAATAGGTCTCCTCAAGCACGGCATGCCGCCCTACAAATCACGCTACTACAAATCGGCTTACCTTTATCAGCCGATTTATAGTAGCTTACCTTTCGACTTATTTTAGAACATGTTTGTGTCCATAAAATAGGATTTGACTACTACATCTCCATTTAGAGCACAGTTTAAGCTATCTTTTCGTGGAAGAAGGTTTATGTTCCTATAACCTGTGTTAATTCTGTAACCCTTTAAAATGGAAGATAAGAAAGTGATTGAGCTTCACTAGCTCAGTTAATCGCTAGTGAAGTTCAGAATTTAAACGACTGTACATTGTCGCAAATACCTCCGTTTGCACAGCTTAATAGGATTATTAGACGTTGGAGGCAAGCTGATTCCAACTGTCCTACCACCCAACTTACAACTGTTGGGATTTCCATTCCAAGTGAATACTCCTACCTTGACAATGATGAAACGTTTCTACAGTATGACAGCGGGACAGATGATTCAAAACGAATACTAACATTTGCAAGTGACGAAGCACTTCAACAGTTAAAACAACACAAGAACTGGGTGGCAGATGGAGCATTTAAGTGCTGCTCTAGTATATCTTTTCCGCTGTATATACTTCATATTCAAATTGATAATTTTAATGCCTCACGATTGTTCGCATTGCTCCCTGACAAAAGTCAAGATACATATAGTAAACTTTTTGCCAAAATAAATGAATTACTGCAGAATGAGGGACTTGATAATATAATTATGGATTTTGAAAAAGCAGCCCTTAACAGATCTCTGGAATTGTTTCCTAGGTCAAATTTGGCATGCTGCTTGTTTCATTTTGGACAAAATGTGTACAAACATGCTGTGCAAGAAGGACTAAAATTGAGATATCATAAAGATTATAGTTTTAGTCTAAAAATGCGGTATTTTGTTGCCCTTGCTTTTTTGCCGGTTGATGATGTTGTAGATGGATATGAACAACTTGTATATGATGATGATATTCCACAGTCAATTGTATCCTATTTTGAAAATAATCATATAGGACTCCCTAGAGGAAGAGGACAAAGGAGGCGACGCCTTGAACCTCTATTTCCATTACCTATATGGAATGTTTAGGATCGATATATGATGGGGATTGCTCATACTAAAAATAGTTTAGAAGCCTACCATAACGCGCTAAAAAAACACAGTGAATATGAGTAATCCATATATTTGGAAAGTTATTGATGTGATTAAATGTGAGGAAAGGTTTTCCAGTACCAAATTGCGGAAATTTATGCAAGGAGAAGAACCAAACCAAAAGAAAAACTACAAAGATATGAACCTGCGTATAAAAAACTGCCATGGAAAAATATGATCGAAGCCAAAAAATTATTTTTCTAAAAGCGATCGCACACAATCTTAAATTTTAAGCAAAAATAAATATGTAATACAGCAAACCTTAAAATAAACGATTTTTTAGATTCAGATATTCGTTCTTCTATTTTGCCTATGGTCCCGACGAATTGACCCGGGGACGAATTGACCTGGGGGCAAATTGACCAACGACGAATTGACTGGGGACAAATTAAACGACAACAAACTGTCATCGAGAAATTGATCGGTCACCTTCGAAATTACGAGCAAAAATACTCTATTGTACCAGTATTTTATTTAGATATCTTCAACAGTTCAACTGCTGCCTACCTAAAGAAATCAGAAATATAAAAGGCACCTTTTCTGAAACATTAAAAATGAACATTGGATAAACTCCTAATGATGATACCGGACTAAGCAACCATTGATAGATACACTCTAGGGAAGGTCAGCCTCTACAAACACATAGATCAACCTCCACCCATAAAACGACAGCAAAACTGAAAAAAAGGAATTAAGGTAGTGAACCAGCATCGTCGCAATCCTACCACTCGAACCATTAAAAGGATAAAAGAATAAGAATATAAGATTAATAGCCTTAAAACACAATTTTACAATTTTTTTCTGGAAAACACGCCATTTTCTCTTTTCCGATTACTTTCTCAATTAATACTTCTAATATTTCCAGTATCTTAAGGAGGTGAGCTGGCAGAGCGGTTAGTACGCCGGGAAAATGCTTAGCAACATTTCGTCCGTCTATATGTTCTGGGTTCAAATTCCACCGAGGCCAACTTTGCTTTTCATCCCTTCGAGAGCGATAAAATAAGTTCCAGTGGGGCACTGGGATCGATGCAATCGATTCAGCCCCTCCACACAAAACTGCTGGCCTCGTGGCAAACGCTTGAATCCGATATAACCAGTATTTTAAGGCGATGAGATGAATAAATGTTTAGTACGCAGGGCAAAATACTCAGCTATATTCCATCCGTCTTCGCGTTCTGATTTCATACTTTGCCTTTCATCCTTTCGCAGTCGATTGGTACCAGTTGAGTACTGGGGTCAGTATAATCGACTTACTCCCGCCCCCTGAAATTGCTGGCCTTGTGCCAAAATTTGAAACCCACGTTTCCAATATCTCTTTCAGTTCCTGGCAGTTTTATAAAATTCATAGATTTATAAAATTCGAGAACAAAATAAAGACACTGAACTGCAGGAATAACCTCGCTTTGATATGGTCTTCTCTTCATAAAGATGTGATTTCGTGTAAAAGCGCAGGTGTTTATCACCTGTGGCCAACAACTTGAATCATATATACATTCAGTTATTGTTTCTTTTTTTATTTTCCATCCAAATGATTTGTTTAAAATGTATGATGTTAATGCGAAAACTAAAGTTTTCGTCATAACCAATCATTAACCCCAATCAGAATTATTCTCAGTCAGAATTATTCTCAATCAGAATTATTCACTTGACCCAGAATTATAAATTTACATTTAGCGCCGCAAGTCTTGACTAACTCCGTTCATTGTTTCACACGGGCAACATTTTAACTGCGTGTTAAAGGAACATTGATCAGCCATGCAAAACAGAATTGTAATATATTCTTCAGTTTGTCTTTTAGCCAGACACACCTAATACCATTTTAACATCAATTCTGTCTGTACAGATGTTATCTATACGAAGTTATTCTTCCATATCATTTTAACGCTGACTCACAATTATTTTAGCTATGGCTCCGCAAAGTTTTCAATCTCAACTTGATTTTACTTGTAGATTGTATGCAACTCTCCGGTATCTAATACATAGATTCGAGACTTAACTTTCAAGCTGTGTTTACTAATAAGGTACACACTATTATTACTTCCTCTCACTTATGAACTATTGTAAATAGATTTACACCATCGCAGTGTTTTATCGTCTACACACGCATTGCATAGAAAATATTAAACCAATATGAACATGTATGTATTTACACATGTATATTAACACATGCATCCATATATGTATATAAATGCGTATACATAAAAAAGCGTACATGTGAAGCGTGTATTAGAATTGTTTGCTAGCGGTAGTGATTAGATCGTCATAAAGTCTCCTGGAAAGAATTATATTGGTGGCGGGGGCGAAGAATTGTTCCATTAATTTGGCAAGAAGAATGACCAACCGTATCGATGAATTCAAAATTTGATTGGTACACATTTACATTATGAACTTGGGATGTACTAGGTTTGATCAAAAAGTGTCAGGACAGTTGCTATGCTGACAGAGCTAAAGTACGCAGACTGAAACCATTTGTCACATATTGACCTTCAACTCTATCGCACAATAAACTATAACACGCTCACTTGGAAATAAAGTGTGTAGAGTGTGATCGTCTTAAAAAGGAGATCGAATTTCAGCTGCGCAGGATCTCCTTGATTGTGCTGAGGAAGATGACATCTGTTTGAAAATGGTCATAACAAGGGATGAATCGTAGGTCTGCATCTATGACCCCGAAACAAAGACCTGAAAGGAAACCTTCTTGAAAGGAACAAGATTTCAAGACGTCAGGAAAATCCAAGGTAATGCGATGAGGCAGCTGCTGGCCATCCCAAAGAAAAGGAATTCCGGGAAAGCTTCTCTCAATGGAAGCGATGCTGCATAAAGTGTGAGACTTCAGAAGGAGATTACTTCGAAAGAGATTCAATGCCAAATTGTTATGTTGTAGTTTTCTTTTTACAGCACCAGTCCTGATATTTTTTGATCAGATCTCATATAGAAGTTCTGTTAAGCAAATATGCCTCGTGGCAAACCTGCGAAGAATCACATTATTTAAACAATGTTTAAATTTATTACAGTTGTTGTAAATTATTTTCTATCGCAACTGACTTGCAATTGCTGAATACGTTGCAATTCCCCAACAGACCTATCAATCTGTCATTGTACTTCCAACGGTGAGACTATCAAAGGAATGTTTATAATTTAGTACAAATCAAATATCACAGGGAAATTCGTTCATAGCCACCAGAGTATTTTCCGTCAGTTTCTTCACTCAAACATATACCCTTAGATATACATTCTCATATTGATACACATCGATGTGTGCATATACAGCTACAGCATTATACTAATAATAATTTGAACACTGGGATGCTTCACTAACTACCTCAGTTCTAATCTTGAACACGTGGCTTTTTCTATAACCAAGTGCATGATTAATAGTAATTATAATGTTAGAAATGCCATTAATAGTATTCATGATCTAAACACGGGGAAATCGGATGAATAGCACTAATGATACTAGTATATTACGCCGTGTCAATTGCACCAATCATTTCTTTGCTACAATAAAGACTTGTAGGATACCAGGTATCAGCGAGCTATTGCATAACTCCAAATATAAAGCTACTTTAATGAAATGAATTACTTGGATTTTTTCTTTTTTCTTTTTTTTTTTTGGTAAACTTTCTAGTCCAAAATTTGCGACGGTGCTTCTAAGTTAATTTGCCATGATTTACTCGTTCCCCTCTGTCTTAATATAGTATTTATCTTTTACTTGTTCCAGTCATTAGACTGCGACTATGCTGGGGCAACTGCCTTGAAGGGTTTTACTCGAACGAACTGGCCCCACTACCTTTATCTTTAAAATCCGGTACTTATCCAGTCAGATTCTTTTGCCAAAATTACTGTTGGAAGAGTCGTGTGTGCGTGCGTACCGTTACTTAATAAATGAAAAATGCATTCTGAATGAACAACGAGAAATAAAACGTATACGTATATTGAGGGTACAACCGGACGAGAGACAGACACAGAGGGTCCCTAATTGTTCATCAGTTATCAACCAAAATGGTAAACACTCAGTTACGTATCTTTAAGGATAAGACTGAGAATTTCCCATATTGGCGGTGCCTGCGAAAGTCGCATAAGTTTATATTCTGTGTGACTCTACTCTGCCTTCACTTTTTATCCTTTTCTCTCTCAACCACTTACTTCTATTTCTAACCTGTCAACTTTCCCTTTCTCTCTCTCTCTCTCGCCCCTCACTTGTATTTGTATCCTTTCTCCTTCCCCTTTCCTCTTCATTTCTCCCTTTATTTTCTCTCTGTTACTCTCTCCCTCTTTCTCCTCTGGCTGCTGCTGACACGTGACTCATGGCCAGCTTTCCTTCTTTTGGTAGGGTAAAAACCAAAAACAAAATCAAGAGATTTGGTGAATAAAATTTGAAGATAAGCAACAAAAATTCAATAGGTTATAGCAGTACGTACATTTCGTACAAGCTCCATTTATTCACGTAGTGAGAACACCACAGAGAATTTACAATGAAAATGTACTCCTCAGCTGCATAATGGAATTTCATTTTAGAAAGTCATTTTGAAGATGTTGTTCCCTGTCTATTATTTTAACAACACTGGAAAATACGAAAACTAAAAGAAGCAGCACATACACTAGGACACAACAACCTCCTAAGCAGACCGAGTGCAAATATGAATAGCATATGGGAACCGGTATTGAAGAAGGATAGAAAAATAATAGATTTATAAGCCCTAAAATTCACTCCATAATTGCCCACGGGCATATGGCGTAGTGGTTAAGAGCGCGGGCTACTAACCCCAAGGTTCCGAGTTCGATTCACGGCAGCGACCTGATTAATAATAGTAATAATAATAATAATATAATAATAGTAACATCGTTAGGAATGAAAACCCAGGTTCGAAATTTCCCCAAGACACCTGACGAAGGCTGGAGGGTATATCAGCCGAAACGTTGTGTTAACAACAAACAAGATGAGGACAAATATCCGTCAAATGTAAATAATGTAAATAATTCCTCATCTCTTAAATATAGAACTGTATTATGTAGTAATAATAATAATAATAATAAGTAAAGATTGAAACAACATCATTTTACCGAAAGTCTCGCGGGCGAAGAACGTACTAATAGTTTCAGATGAACGGAATCCGAGTTTTTACATTCGATTATTCGGATGCGTTTTACGCCGTCAGGCAGTTGAGTTAATCCTGTATTCAATACTTCGATCATCAACCTTAATCTGCTGACTGTTGCCTTCTTCCGCTTGTTCTTTACTCGCTTGATATATTTCTATGAGTGATTTCTTCTGTTTGCACGCATGCGTGTGTGCGTTTGTCTGTTTATGTGTGTGTGTCGGTGTGTGTATGCGTGTGTGTGAGTGTGTTTGTGTGATTTGTATATGCTGTGTGACTGCCTAGGGGAATTTAAAACGAAACCAAGTGGTTGCAACGCGACTTCGTGACCACACAACCATACCTGCACTATAATCAAAGACATTCCAAACGTGACTATCCTGTATATTTTCAGATATTGTGTATCATATTATCTGCCGATCTTTCTATTGGGATGTGATTTGATGGTGATTTGTCTGTTATTTCCAGCAAATCTAATGATCACAAAGTGGTTCAATCGCTGCTGTATAAACCTGTTACTTACAAGGAATGGTATACATCTGAAATGCTTACAATAATATGAGTGTTAAGCAGAAGAGTTCCTTGGGACTTTCATGACGGTCATCATTCTGTTATCCTATTCATTATAGTTTTAGAAAACATCAACATATTCTATTGCATCATTTTCATCATTGATTTACTAATGTTTTGACATATTTTTATAGCGTATAACATGTATCATATACTCGACATCAGGAAATATCAGCAAGTTTTAATGGACATTCCACACAATTATTATTTTCTTGATTACGTGAACTTAATGGTTATTTCCAAATGAAACTCTTTCAAGTGTAAAAACTTGTATTTCGATTTGGCTACCATATCCTCATGAAATTTTTATTTCATGATTAATTAGAGAAGTGTCTAACAGTAAATTTCTCATAATTAGAAACTCTATTATAAAAACGTTTTATTAGAAAACATTATTTATAATTTAACTCCAAACTTCCAAAGATATTCTTGTGTATGTGACATAAACACAAGTTTTAATGTCATTCATATCTGCCATACTGTAAAGACGAGTTGATTTCAGATCCAACAACTAAAAAAGGCAATGTTTCACACAAGCAAGTTTAACTTAGCTTTACAACATAACGAAAGACTCGTGACATTTCAGTATAGCTTCCGCTTAGTGCTGTGGACCATAATACCTTATGGTCGTTATTCAGAGCTAATTTAACTTAGCCATTGATACGGACTGAAGTGTACTTATGGCTGATATAAAAAGAAGAAAACAAAAATAAACAAAGCATAGCAGTGGTGCTCAAGCAATAATGGTATTACAGTATGCATCATTCTTTTGCAAATTATTTCCGGCGCCATGTAGCCACGAACAGTTATTGATGCATTCAATCAACCCTCCACGTTTTGACTCAACGGAACCGCCGAAAGTGATAGCTGAAGGGAAATATACATGCACAAGCAATTAAGCTTGAATTCATTTTTAACTAAAGACACGTGAAACGAAGGAGTTTTTCAACAACACAACGCGCCGCCCAGTCTGAATCGAACTTGTCAGGAATCGAACTGACAAGACATATGACCGTGAATCTAGTACCTGAACTAGTTTCGATTTCGCTTAGTACTTTCACGGTTTCTCATATTGCTAACTAGAGGAAATTTAGAATTCCTGTTAGGATCAATTTGGTTTGATTCTGTGGTTAGCGCCTAGTTAAGCCCAAGCAAACTAATTAAGATAGTTCTACAAAATAGAGATTCTCTGATTGAGCATGAAATAACTAATTCGTCAAACAGGAATTCCAGCAACAGTTTATTTACGAAATAGAGATATCTCTGTTGTAATGTTGACAATTATTTTGGGAATTTCTGTTCAAATAACACTGGGAAACGTGGGTTTTGCCTTTTGGTGTTGGAGACATGTTTCCTAGTAATGTGGGGGTGATGGTTTCAAAAATGAAATTCAATTTGTTCTATCACGTCACAAACTCAAATGTCCATTTCACAACATTTCTGGTAGTTACCATTTCAAAGACTAGATTTTGGTTTCATCAAATGCAGATCTATGTATGGAGCTTAACATACCTTTGAAAACATAGTTATTCAAGTAAATGCAACGAGAGAAGTGAAGGCAAACGTCATGAGTTAAGAATCTTTAGTAAATCAAACGTATCAAACTTGAGCAACTTTCACTATTTTCAATCTAACCAGATTTAAATGTCAGTCATAATGGTGACAGAAATACCCTTTATACAATTAGATATCAATAAACAGCACGTTTTTTGTAGTCCTTGACATCATGCATGTCTTATATTTGTGGAATTTGCTGTATTTATTCCCAGATAGGCACATACAGTGCTTGATTTAGTATAACTATCATTACAAATCAGATGAAACCTGTTTTTTTAACCTTTAACTATTTCATATGAAAACTGATATTTTGAATGTACTCTTAATGTTGCGAATCTGAGCTTAAATCAGTTGAGGTCTTTTTTGTTAAGCAAGGTCAAAGAACTGTAGAAAGAACTTCATGTTATATATGCGCTTTATGGATTTTTGCCACCACAAACCTGTATTTATTTACTTTGTAACTGTTGACAGATCCGAGAATGCTCTACTTAGATTTCAACTGGCTTGAATATATATTTTGCATTTCAGAAATATGGCCAGTTTTAAAGAATATGCAAAACGGCCCGGTTGTTTTCTCACATATTTGTGAATGTTTCACTTCAAATAGGCAGGGAAACAAAATCACAGATTTTACGAAGAAAGCTTACCTTTGGCAAGAAACAGAGTGATTAAGACAAATCCTAGGCACCCCATATAGTATGAAAAACATGTATTGAAACGCTGAGGCAGCGCACAAAGTGCCATTGGAAATCACCTAATCTTTAGCATTCTCATGGTGTAGGGAAACCCACAAAATCATCATGATAACTGCTTCTAAGTACAACATCGTTTATTAAAATCTGGCATCCACTATTCAACTTGTGCCACACTCGAATGATTTGACGCTACCATACCCTATGTCGTTTTTTGATGATAGAAATAATGAAAATGAAGAGATGGAATATGGTAACCTGGAACTGCGGGACAGGAGGCCCTGCCAAAACGTTTCTACACAGGCAGAGTTAAATGATTTGGTCCGTGATCAAGATTGGATCACGATTAAAAAGAAAAGAACCTACTTACACCGGGAAACAAGTTCAACTTTTATAGGCATCACAATAATGATTTGCTTCTGTTCTTCAGCATAAATGATGAATTTGTTTATTGCAATGATGATGTTAAAGGATTGAACTGGTGGCTGCCATGGAGTGTGAATACTATCCAAAAGACTGGAGGCTTTTCATAGATAGTTCAAAAGCTACTTAACGGCAATGTGTTTGCTTCCTTACTGATAGGATGTTCTGTAATACTAAAAGAAAACGTATGTTGCATGAAAATAGTGCTTGAAACGATGCGGTATGAGATGCAGAAATGGACGATATGTGGAGACTTGAAAATCATTGGATTGCTTCTTAGTTTACAATATGGTTTTACTACGAGTCATTGGTTTCTGTGTCATTGGGTCAGTCGAAGAAGAAGTGACACAGGGATAAGAAAAAAAAAAGGCTAGACAGAAGGGGATTCGAAACTGGAGAGAAAATGTGTTAAACAGGAAGCTGGTTGATCCCAGGAAGGTTTTGCTTCCCCCATTGCATATCAGTCTTGGACTAGGATGGTGACTGCTTTAAATTCCTTAGCAGACAGTTTCCGGCCTTGCCATGTAAGAAAATTAAGGTTGGTGTGTTTGACGGGCCACAGGTTAGGCTGTTGTTGCAGATCTTGGAGACCATATCTCGAGTTGAAGAAGAAACATGGAGTGCTTCTGCTATCGTTGTGTCTGATTTCCTGGGAAACAAGAAGTCGTCAGATTACGAAGAATTTGTACAGAGTCAGCAATTTCGAGCATTGGGTTGCATCATGTGTATAAAAGTGAATGTTCTGCACTGTCATCTGGACTATATTTCTGAAAATCTTGGAGCATTGAGCGATAAGCATCAGGAAGGGTTTCATCAAGATATCAAAACCTTGGAAACTAGGTATCAACGCAGGCAGAACACAAACATGATGGGTTACAACTGCTGCTCTCTGCAAAGAAAGTGTCGTAGTGCAAATTATTCACGCACAACAAGAAAGAAAACGTTTGCGTAGCTGAAACTCCAGTTTGACAGAAATATCTAAGTTGTGTAATAAATCATTTTGTGTCATATATTTGTTAAACAATAAAAATACTATTTGATTTGTGTTAGTTTCTTCTTTCAGTGTTGCATTTAATGACAAACGTGACATTTTGTGGTAAATAGTGAATTCCTTTGAAACAAAATATTTGACGTGATAGAAAATTTCTGAGGATATTTCTGAACTCACTAGGCAAGACTAAAAAGCAAGACAATTTTGTTTCGGAAATGTTCCCTCACTGTAATCTCTGAAGACCAACTTTGGGCATAACCTGCTCGATATTAATGAATTCGATGAACAATTAACAAACTAATCTTCCTAATCTTGTATTTTTCGATTGGTTCTTTTTAAATGGAACAAATATTCTGTAAGAGAAAGAACAAAATATTCCTTACGTATATGAGTCTCACAGATGGCCATCAAGAAGAAGTTTGGACTAAATAACATATTTGAACAGAGATTCTTTTGTCAAGGAAAAGAGAATTACTTGTGTAATGCTACTTCAACAGTTACAAAAAGAAAGCAATTTTCTATTTTCCTTACTGGTATAACTATATTTTCTTATTTCTTTATTACCCACAAGGGGCTAAACATAGAGGGGACAAACAAGGACAGACAAAGGGATTAAGTCGATTACATCGACCCCAGAGCGTAAATGGTACTTAATTTATCGACCCCGAAAGGATGAAAGGCAAAGTCAACCTCGGCGGAATTTGAAACAAGAAAGTAAAGACAGACGAAACACCGCTCAGCATGTCGTCCGGCGCGCTGACGATTCTGCCAGCTCGCCGTCTTCGCGGCGATATATATAACTCTATTTTCTGTTACACAACATACCTCACCTTAAATGTTACCAGGAATAATCAGCAGTGGTTTAGCGCAAGAAACTGGTACCTAGCTTCACTTGCAACTATGTTCACAGGGATAACTGGAAATAATAAAAGAAAACTGAAATTATAAAAGAAGTACTTAAGTTGTTTTCGTTATTACCAACTAAAATTATAATATAATCAAAGTTAGGAAGATGACAAAATATGTTATATTAAAAACACGTTCAACTTCATAAAAAAAATATATTGTTTAAAAGATGTTTATTTAGAAATGGCGTCATTCTGTACACATGAATTTATATTCAATTTCAGTAAAGTTTTATTGACTTTTAAGAAAATATGTAAATAAAGCATAAATAAACCTGAAATATAAAAGACAAATCAATTCTGAATATATTTATCATATTTCTGAATATTATCATCAAACAATTCTTTACACAATAGGTTTAGTACCAGACATAAAGTTGCCATATTTAAGACGGTCTCAGACCATTTTGGATTTACAAGTATTTTATATACTTTCTATAAACTTTACTTGAATTGCAAGAGTTTAGATTATTTATTTGAAATTTCTTTATGCGTACCTTAGAAGTAAAGATTCATATATACATGAAACTACTATCAAGGGAAATATATATATTCAGAGAAGACGATCGTCTGTAGAAAGTCAACAGTAAAATATTTGCGACCAGAAAACAAGAATTTATTTAACGTGTATAATGAGTCACCATTACGCGTAAAACAAGTGAAATGAACATTAAAGTGTTTGATAGCTTATGTTAAGGTATCGGTGATATGTGTTAGGGATAATAAAGAAAAAACCGAGCCATGGAAATTGCATAATTTGTAGGAAGAGGGACATTTTGCTTTCATTTCGCCTATCTTTTCATGTCCTTTAAATAAATCAATATTTATATGAAACAATGATGAAAGATATAGTAACTAGAATTCGTAGCCAGATATGTTTTATCCCCTGCAATTATTCTCAAAATTGCTGTATTTTACGATAAAGAAAATGAGTAATTTTTGTGGAGAATAATATACAGAAGTACACACACACACACACACACACACACACACACACACACACACACACACACACACACACACAAACACACACACACACACACACACAAACACACACACACACACACACACACACACATATATATATATATATATATATATATATATATATATATATATACATGACTCAGTACAAGCACCCTCGTCCACACATACACACATGTATATATCTGCGAGCGTGCTTCCTTAAGTGTAGAGTTAGAAAAGTATTTAAAAAGAATATATTCTAAGCTTATCTTGGCTCTGAAAATGTCACCCAAAAGGCGACATTTTAGAAACTTGTTTGTGTTTCCTATTCAATAAGACAACGAAGAAGGTGTTTTACAATACCTTCGTCATTGGAAACTTTTTTTTATTTTTTCGACAATCTGTCGACGGAACTTAGTCTCTGTGGAATACTTCCACTAGCCGACCATAAGACTGTTTTAAAATCTATAAAGGGGAAAATAGATTACAGATGAAAAATATAAGAAGGAATGAAATCCTGTAGGTTTCTATTATTCTACTGTATTCAATATATTTGCGTCTTTCTTGAGTATATCACAAAGAATCCCAATTCCATGCCACCAGTGACAAAGGAAGATTGCAAATGAACCGCGAAAACCTATTAAATTTAATAGATCCTTAGGAAAATGTATAAGGCTAAAACCAAAGAACAAAATCAGGGGTGAAAAGCTATATAGGAGGAACAGAATGCAAATGTTGTGTGTAAAGTGTGAAGATGGACAAAATACATAACTCGTTCTCAGAGAACAGAGGTAATATAGGCGGCAGAACTGAAGTAATGATTTTTAGAGATTAACATAAGGCACAAAAGGAGACATTAGCGAGGAAGCAACCGATGGTTAATGTCAAAAATTAATTTAAAAAAAAGATATTTTCTCTCGTTTCTTTTTAACTGTAATAAATTACCCGTGAATTTCTATCAAGTTTACACATATAGGGGTGTATGTGCGCATGCGTAAGTGTGAGTATACCTGTGCTTCCATGTGGATTACCAAGTGCACTTGCATAGGTATATGTGTGCATATGAATGTTTGTATGCATGCATATTACACACATACACACATATATATATATATATAATGTGTTCTTATATAGAGAGGGCGATGCATATGTGTACATATATATGTATATGCGCAGATATATATGTAAATATATATATGTGTGTGTGTGTGTGTGTGTGTGAGAGAGAGAGAGAGAGAGAGAGAGAGAGAGAGAGAGAGAGAGAGAGAGAGAGAGAGCATAGGCATGCATTTACTCACATATGTACACACAAACGAACATGTATTAGTTATGAGTTTGTATTTCCATGCATTTGGATCTAGAAGTTAATCAATGTACATATGTGTATGCACACACGCTCACATACATGTATATTTATGCAAGTAATATCTCTGAGTGACCATATAAGTAACAGTGACGCGCTAACAAAATTCATATCAAGTATTGAAGCCATACTCACCAAAATATAGCTAAGATAGTCAGATAATCTATCACGTATGAGTGGTATCGGAAATCCAATTCATCTTCTCTTGCGTCAATCCTCAACAGGAAGGTCATGCTGGGGCACCACCGTCGGCTGCGCTACACCATTATTTGGAACCTCCTCTGATATGCGGCATTTGGCGAATGTGGGAGATTGTGGCTGCTACCCTCATCTGTGTTTTCTGCTCATCTGGAAGCCTTGACAGGAGGCGATCTGGTTTTGATTTGAATAGACATACATCCACACTATGCAGGTCTCTCAGGCATTTTGAAAAGATATTGAAGAGTTGTGGGCCCTTGAAACTGAAGCTGTTGCAGTATCTGATCCTGTATTTTGATGGCGACGCTGCGATCTTTGGCACTATACTGTAGCGCCTCGTTCTGCTGTTTGCGTAACTTACGATGCCAAAGTTTAGTACGAGGCCTTCCAGGATTTTCCAGATGTATATCGCTGCATATCTTTCCTGCGTTCGTTCTCGGGAGAAGAGGTTTAACTCTTTGAGCCTTTCTCGGTAGCTGTTATGTTGCACTGAGACAATTTTCTGTGTAGCTTCATTGGGTCGCTTCGAGTTCCGCAGCTAATTATATATATATATATATATATATATATATATATATATATATATATATATATATATATAAACACACTCATACACCTACGTGTGTGTGTGTGTGTGTGTTTGTGTGTGTGTGCCTACAAATATTTCCCATGTAACTCAGTGTCAAAATATATCAACCCAAATAGTGAAATTAAATTTAAATCGACAGGAAAGCTGCAGTTGTTTTAAACAGCAGTTAAACTGAATCACAACATCGACTTTCTGGAAAGAGATCATGAAATTAAAAGGGAGACTATTCGGTGCAGTCAAGTACAATCATTCACCTGATAAGAAATGAATGACAGGCTACATAGAAGTCTCGGGTACATATCATTCGTATGACTCGTTCGTTATTTGTAAAGAATGAGAAACATTTTAAAGTAGTTCGTATCAATAATTCCAATCGATTATATTGGTATTACTGGTTATATTGGAATTCGCTCAGAAAGATATTTCTTCGAATCTGTCATTCATTCTCTGTTCTTTTCCCACCACGATTTCCTGTTTTGCGCGGTACGCATCTTTCTTCCATCACGCTCTTAAAATGTTTTATTTTCATTTTGAAACGAATGGTCTGCTTCGTCATTGTATTTTTCTTACAACTCAGAAACAATGTCATGATTTTAGAGTCCGAAGATCTTATTGTCAATTCATATATTTTCTAGATTTTTCAGTAGTGGATAGAGAGATGCTATTAACCTCCAACCACTCGGCTATAGAATTCTAGTGCTATTATATTGACATTTAACATAAGGCTTTTACCGTGCATCTTGTTACAATCACTTACTTCATATTATTTTACAGATAATCAACAAGGCAAGTGAAGCGCGCCAGAGATCGGGAAAGAATTACTTAGTGAGAAAGTTGGTGTTGTACAAGAGACATTTCACTTCTTCAGTACATTAAGAGTGTTCAATGTTTCAATATGTCAACAGAAATATTGTATGAATTTTCATATATTTCTGACGAACAGGCGAATAATGAGATAATTCACAAAGTTAGAATTTTCCATCCCTTTAAATGCGTTTACATTTTCTGAAAAATTAGAACATATCAACATTCCATCCCCACACTTATGTGTGTTTGTATGCATGTATGTATATAGATCAAAAATGAAAGACGGACAAGCAAAACATCTGGTGTTATTCAAGGATACTTACTTCATAATAAATTACAAAAATACAAAGTATAGAACAGTTATGGTCAATAAGCAGAGCCTCTTACAGCTGTTTATGGAATACCTGAGCAAGTGGGTCATGTTAACGCGTAACGAATTCACGTGATCCAAGTATGTCGTCAGCAGAGAGGTGAAGCGATGCAGAAAGACAGATACTTAATTAAGGATATACATAGTTATCAGTGCTAATGAGAGGTAACTGTATTATGTAATTCCATGATTACAGAATTAAAGAAGTGAATGAAGTCTTATAAGTTCATTAATAGACCTGTACGCAAGTGTTTTAGTTCAGCAGGTGAAAAATTAAGGCTGATCAATAGTATAAGTGTATATGTTAACAAATCCATTCCTAAGATCGGAAAACAAGTTTAGGTTGAGAAATATATTCCAACGTGAGATAAAGACCGAGAAGAACGCATGTCGAGTGAAGAAACATATTGCAATGCGAAGAAAAGTCTAAGCAGAACCAGAGTAAGATCAGATGTATATTAATCAATAGAGACGGGACGATGTGTGTGTTCATACACGCGCGCGCGCGCTTGTATATCTTAACAACGGTAGCCCTGATATATACATACTAAAAAAAGTGGAAGAGGAAGGGCTTCAAAGAAGAGGAAAACATGTTTTTTTGTTAAACTTGTAGTAGCGAGCGCCTTACTAATGTAGCCCTTGAATATACATATTAAGACAATGGTGTGACAAGGAATGGTTCAGAAATAGGAAAGGTGAAATGGCGTATGTTATTTGTCAAGCTAATAATGATTGACCAACTTGACCATTGGTCAGGCACAAATGAAGTTTCATCTTCTCAAAAATAAAAGCATCTCCTCATTCCTCCAATTTGACATTAATAACTACTATGTTTCTATCTCTTCTATCTTACTTAACAAGGCCATCATCCTCGCTAGAAAACTTGCTGGTATTACCCTCTTAGAAGTTAGTATTACACTAACCGCTTGAAAGACTCAGCTTCAACGACAAGCTCTGATCTTGGACATCTAACAATGACTTTTTTGACATAACGAGGGTCTCCTCTGACTTGGCCCAGCTTACAGACCTGTTTGGTCTATAGCTCCTTCAACAATTTCGCTTATTCTCTTCAACAATCCATGGCTGTGTCTACCTCAACAATGCTCTCCTAGTCGCTAATAATCTCACAAAATCCACACTTGCGAAAACTAAGAAAGGCTCTTGGAACCGCTTGAATACTCCGGAAGGTGCTAAAAAAATGAGAGGCGTTACCTTAGTTCACTGATAGTGAACAGCTGACACTGTAATACATCTCCAGCGTTAGAACCTGTGCAAAGGCAATAATAATAATAATAATAATAATAATAATAATAATAATAATAATAATGATAATAATAATAATAATAATAGTAATAATAATAATAATAATAATAATAATAATAATAATAATAATAATAATAATAATAATAATAAGAAGAAGAAGAAGAAGAAGAAGAAGAAGAAGAAGAAGAAGAAGAAGAAGAAGAAGAAGAAGAAGAAGAAGAAGAAGAAGAAGAAGAAGAAGAAGAAGAAGAAGAAATCCAAACTAAAACTAGAACAGCAACGGACCATGATAAAACGATGGCAAGAAAAGCCCCTACATGGTAAATACTGGGCTAAACTAAATGCGAAAGAAATAGACAGAGAAAAATCCCAGCAATGGCTGAGAAGCTCAGGATTCAAAGCAGAGACTGAAGGATTTTTAATTGCTGCACAAGACCAGAGCCTCCCCAGCAGAAATTACCAAAAACACATAATGAAAAGAAATATAACAAGTAACTGTAGAATATGTGGAGATCGACAAGAAACAATAAATCATATTATCTCTGGCTGCCCAGTCCTGGCTAAGAAGGAATATATTCACAGACACGACAGAGCTGGGAGCTATATACACTGGAAGCTATGCCAACACTATGGAATAACAACAGAAAAAAGATGGTATAAACACACGCCAGAAAAGGTCACAGAAAACGAGAAAGCAACCATACTCTGGGATATGCCAATACACACAGATAGAGAAATTAAGGCAAATAGACCAGATATAGTTGTCAAAGATCATGAAGAAAAAAAATGCTTTCTAATTGATGTATCAATACCAGCAGATGACAACGTTTCTCTAAAAGAAATGGAAAAACTTTCAAAATACAAAGACCTGGAAATAGAGATAACTCGAATGTGGAATCTAAAAACAGAAACAATTCCTATCGTAGGTGCCTTAGGTATAATAAAAAAATATTCAGACAAATACATAACAAAAACACCAGGACTTACAAATATATATAACATACAGAAAATTGCACTACTGGGCACTGCACACATTCTACGCAAAACACTTTCAATACAGTAAACATAAGAGCACCACAGCACATACCCAAGGCGCACAGAGCTGCGCTCGGTAGTGAAGTGAAAGCACGTTATAAAAATAAAACTACTGAACAATAATAATAATAGTAATAATAATAATAATAATAATAATAATAATAATAAAACCATCTTAATCCCCAAATCCACGGAAACGGAGAAACCACAAAACTATAGACCTATAACCTGTCTCCCTACGATCTACAAAGCCTTTACTGCAATAATATCGCAGAGATTGAGTAAGCACCTGGAAAATAACAACCTGTTTCCAGAAGAGCAGAAGGGATGCTGCAAGGGCTCATACGGCTGTAAAGATCAATTATTGATCAATAAAGCCATAACTGAAGACAGCCGCAGAAAGAAGAAAGGCCTCAGTATGGCCTGGGTGGACTACCAAAAGGCTTTCGACAGTGTTCCCCGCACGTGGATTCTAGAAACACTAGCCATAAACAAGGTGGCACCAATTATTATAAAATACATAAGGCACTCAATGAACAAATGGCAGACAGTGTTACAGCTCCAAACAAAAGAGGGACTTGTGAAAACGAAAGCCATCCCCATTAGAAGAGGAATATTCCAAGGAGACACGCTCTCTCCACTCCTGTTCTGCCTGGCACTCACACCTTTAACTGAATTGCTAAATAGAACTGGATGCGGTTACAAATGCTATGGGAAAACAGTCAGCCACCTTCTATATATGGATGACCTAAAATTATATGCAAAAAATGACAAAGAGCTAGAAACACTACTACAGACAGTAGTACAGAGTTTGCAATTAACAGTACAGGTACATGAACGCGAACATAGACAAAATCAACATCCACATCATGCGATGTATAACAATAATTATTGTAGACGTGGGTTTCAGAACTAATGACTATTCATTACTTGAATATTTGCGCTATCAGCCCTATCGTAAGCATTTGAGACAATGATGTTCCATTGTCTCACACGCTACCGTCTTAACCAAGGAAAGAACACAACACACACTGGAATATAAGTAAATCGACGGGATGATCATGACGAAACGCCTCTGATCATAGTGTTGTTATCAGTAAACAAGTAGCATACTTTACAACCAACTCAAATGTATTCTGGGAAACAAGGAAAATTCGTTGGGTTTGCATTTTAGTAACTAGAGAGATAAGATCATGTCTTTGAGCAGATATCGCCATCCCAATAATCGATAAAAACAATGGCATCTGTTTTAGTTAAGCGTCAAGTAGATAGGAATAGTCTCCGGAATGTTTTCAGGACATACGAAAAAACCATTTTGGTAATATAAAAGATGTCGAGGACACATGACATCGTGGTTAAGGGTGCTACTCACGCCAACAAGGTCGTGGTTTGAAATCCTGGAATGAGAGGTGTATTGTGCGCGAAACACTTCATCTCATGTTGCACTGCGACCATTTCAGTACTTGACGAGTAGGAATTTTGACTAGCTGGGAAATGGATTTATTTTCCGGATATTAAAGAATTGCAGCCAATCACATTACATTCATGGAAAATACTGCCACTCTCGTTTAAAAAGAGAAAAACACTTAGAGAATTATTACAACAGGGTACTTCATTCAGTATGCTTTTCGGATACCAGCTGGAACGTGAGACAAAATCTTATATGAGGCAATAGAATATTCATATAAGCGGATAAAACATATTTAATTTTTGTAAGAATTTAAACTGAAGTCATATTTGGAGCAGGCGTTATACAGGTAAATCAATTCTTGTTACTTTTTTTTTCAAGATTTAACATTTATATAGATACACTCATATATGATTGATTGATCACTCTATCTCTATCTTATTATAACTATGCAACTTAAAACAATAAAGTTCTCCCTGGCGATCCATTGTCGGTGAGCATTTCGTTCCTAGCAACCTTAACGTAAGAACTATTATTTAAACATGTGTTCTTCCTGTTCATCCTATATATAAACTTATATAAACAAATGCATAGGCGTGGCTGTGTGCGAAAAGCTTGCTTCGCAACCACATAGATCTAGGTTCGGTTTTACCGCAAGGCAATTTGGGAAAGTGTCTTCTACTATAGCCGTGAGCCGACAAAAGTCTTGTGAGTGGATTTGGTAGACAGAAACCGAAAGAAGCCCGTCTGATATATATATATATATATATATATATATATATATGTGTGTGTGTGTGTGTGTGTGTGTGTGTGTGTGTGTGTGTGTGTGTGTGCGCGTGGGCGTGTGTATGTGTGTGTGTGTGTGCCTGTGTGTGTGTTGGCGTGTATGTGTGTGTGTAGATCTCTAAATGAGTATGAATATTTATACATTTATTTATATACGAATATATATATATATATATATATATATATATATAAATATGCTCAACCTCGTACACAAGTGTATGCATTCACACACACACATGCAGACAAGCACACACACACACACACACACATGTATATAGATAGATAGATAGATAGATAGATAGATAGATAGATAGACGGAAAAAGAAAGAAGCTCGTCTTTTAAATATATATGTATATGTGACTCTGTGTGTGTGTGTGTGTGTGTGTGTGTGTGTGTGTGTGTGTGTGTGTGTGTGTGTGTGTGTGTGTATGTGCGTATGAGTGTGTGTTGGTGTGTATATGTGTGTCTTTGTGACTATGTTTATTTCCCAAACACAGCTTGACAGCAGGCTTTTACGCCCACCTTAACGTAACGGTTCGGCAAATATGACCATAAACATAAGAACTAGGCATACAAAGAATAAGCCCTGAAGTCAATTTCTTCGGCTAAAAGCCTTTGAGGTGCTGCTCTAAGATGGCCGCAGTGAAATGACTTAAAGAGTAAAAGTACTAAAGAAAATGACAATATATTTAGATATGTGTGTGCGTATGCGTGTGTGTAGATATCTAAATGAGTATGAATATTTATAGATGTATTTATATATGTATATATATATATGTATGCTTAACTTCGTACACAAATGCATGCATTCACACACACACACACACACACACACACACACACACATATATATATACATATATATATATACACAAACATGTACATAAATATACACACCCACATACACAAACGCACCCAGGTATACTTACACACACTGGAGCTGATGGACTCTTTGAACTCGCTTTCGGCATCGGTTTGATTTTTGAACTCCTTCTCTCGAAGGAAACCATAAAGATACTTGAAAAAGTGGAAGTCGTTGGGAGAAAGGTTTGGGGAATAGGCTGAGTAGGGAAGAACTGCGTAGCCGAATTCCCTAAACTTCTGGAGCGTCATTAGTGAAACGTGTGGTCGAGCATTGTCATGGAGAATAACTGACCCTTTTCTGTTGACCAGTCTGGGACAGAGGAGTAGCAGTTTTTCGTTCATTTTGGAAATTACTTGGTAATATGTTTCTGCCTTAATGGTTTTTCTGGGTTTTAATAAGTTATAGTGGACGAGTCCAACAGCACATCACTAAACAATCACCATAACCTCCTTTTTGAAGAGATCGAGTTTAGGGAAGCTTTTCTGTGCTTCATTTTGGTCCAACCACTGCGAAAAACATTTTTTATTACTATACAGAATGTACTTTTCATCGTAAGTACGGTCGAGAAATGGATCGGTCTGGTTACGGCGAAGAAGCGACGAGCACATTTCATATCTGCACATTTTCTGATTTTCATTCAAATCATGTGGTACTCATTTGTCGAGCTTTTCTGATTTTCCGATCGCATGCAAATGGTTGCAGGCAGTTTTCAGGCTACCTTGAAGTTCTCGAGTGGTTTTACGTGGCTCTCTCTTAATGACGGTCTTAGGTATAATAAAAAAATATTCAGACAAATACATAACAAAAACACCAGGACTTACAAATATATATAACATACAGAAAATTGCACTACTGGGTACTGCACACATTCTACGCAAAACACTTTCAATACAGTAAACATAAGAGCACCACAGCACATACCCAAGGCGCACAGAGCTGCGCTCGGTAGTGAAGTGAAAGCACGTTATAAAAATAAAACTACTGAACAATAATAATAATAATAATAATAATAATAATAATAATAATAATAATAATAATAATAATGGCTTCTGATCTTAATTGATTGGAAGTGTTATCATGTACATTGTTTTGAGTTGGTATAAAAGATGGGCCTCAGCAAATATTCTGCTCAATTCCACAGATTTGCTTGTCATTTGTTTGACTTTAACCAGTTGAGTATGTCCCTAGGTGGCTGAAGATATGTGCATTTCTGATCACGAGCAGAAGTAGTGGGGGAACATCATAGCTATGTGTTGGGAGGAATTCTTTGGGGTTTGAATAATTCACCTTTGGAAACATGGGTGTTTTGCTCAACATCCTTAAAGAAACCTTATTCAGGGACCTTTTGAGTGGGATGGGCTACTCGACTTGAAGAAAATTCTAACTGGGCCTCATCTGCGAGGTCATGATCTGTTTATCTTGATATGAGATCACCATGTCGCACACATATGGTTGTAATGCATGTGCCTGGTGTACCCTTATCAGACGGGTAGTCATGATGGGTATATTGGGCTTTGTATATTTTACCCCAGCTAACTTTGATGGCATGCACTGCTCTCTAACTCAATAATAATGATGATGATGATGATAATAATAATAATCTTTTCTACAACAGGCTCACGCGTCTACAGCAATATGAACAGGCATCGTTTTTTCACACGTTTACTTAGAACAATTATTATAGCTACTGTCTTCACCGTTGTTTACTTCAGTAAGTATTTCTCTTTTTCTCTTCCCTTCTCATACTAATTCGTCCTTCTCTTGAAATGTCTCACTTTATCTCTCTTTAACGCTAACTAAAGATTTGTCTTTTGCTGTTGAAGCATTTTATATTTTTCTACTTTTACTTGTTTCAGTCATTTTCTGGTAGCCATGCTAGAGGACCGCCTTGAAGGGTTTTAGTTGAAAAGATCAACCCCAGGGCTTATTTCTTAAACCTAGTGTTTTTCTGTGGGTCTCTTTTGCCTAACCGCTAGGTTATGGGAACGTAAACACACAAATATCAGTTGTAAAGATGTGATGGGGGAAAAACACAGACACAAAGACACTCATACACATAGAGATATACAGATATATACAATGGGCTTCTTTCAGCTTCCGTCTATCAAATCCACTTTCCCAAAGTGTCACGCAGTGAGACTGATCCCTGAACCATGTGGCTGGGGAGCAAGTTTCTTACCACAAAGCCATCCTTACGCCTATATTGGTTTTCAACTTGATATTTTAGATTTATGAAAGAAGGTAGAACACCTACAAAAATGGCGTAGACGAATTGAAAACAATTTTTGAAACAGGAACTGAAGTTTCGTCTCAAATAAAATTTCACTTTTATCTTTTTCTTAATAAATTTCAATATGGCCGTCAAGAAAAGTTCGAAATTTGGTTTCAAATTTTCGCACAGAGCCAGCAATTACGGGAGAAGGTGCTAAGTCGATTACATCGATGACAATTGTAGCTTTTTTGACCAACTTTGAAATGATGAGAGATAAAGTTGACTCCAGTAGCATTTGAACTCAGAAAGTAAAGTCGGAATAAATGTTGTTAAGCATTTTCTCCGAGGCGGAAACGGTTATTCCGGCTCGCAACCATCAAGAAATGGTTCATAAAGTTAGCAGCAAAAACATATTTAACTTATTTACGGATGATTACTGGAAGTCGAGTCCACATCAACTAACTTTGATATTACCATAGGCTCATCTGATTCGGCCCAAGAAACTTCCATCTAAAATTACTCAGGTCATCATCGTCGTCGTCGTTATCGTCATCATCATTCACATCATCACCATCATCATCATCATCATCATCATCATCATCATCATCATCATCATCACCATCATCATCATCATCATCATCATCATCATCATCATCATCATCATCATCATCATTTAACGTCCGTTTTCTATGCTGTTACAGAACAGAATATTGTTTAGCATCAGAATAGAGACATTTACAACTTCTGACAGCATCCCTGCAGCTCCCACCAACCACTCATCTACCAATAATCCCTGCATCGACCACCAAATGAGTACACAAGGGACTCTGCTAAACGCATTCTATGTGTCGTGGGTTATATTTTGTACTTTTGTACTTTTTCAGTTATTTTACTGGGAATATAACATCCCTAGTGCTTCTTTCTGGTACGAAACCAACTACATCCTATCTAGCTTTTTTCTCTTCCTAATCAGTTAAGCTATGATCTTTTTCTGTGAATTTCATGACTTGGTTCAGTAATTTGATGCCTCATTAACTACTTCTGTAATCACCTTACCCTTTGCAGCAGCTGACTATAATGAAACTACACCAGTTGTTGTCAATGACCCATTTCTGGACAGTCTGATTCATTATACCGGTCACTAGGCTATATTCCACTCTACCAGATATTTTAAGTATCTCGGCGCTAATTACTGATGTGCCAAGGGCTTTACCTGAGAGATGGGGGTATTCAGGAGTACAAATACAAAGGTATATGAATAGAACGAGTCCAAATTCTGTAACGTGTGGCAACGATGTCCAATTCCACGAATTTCTCCAATTTATAACCACTGAACTCAATGGTAGTTCCAATCCTCACTGGAATCCGATCACTAAAATATGCAAACCGTGTTCTGTAAAGTATAATTTCAACATCAAGCTAGAATCATTTGTAAAAGATAAGGCTGATTTCTTTGAACAAATGGGTATAAAGAAAGATATTGTTTTAGAAAATAATAAAATGTCCCACGACTATTTCATTTCAAGCATGGCAGATTTAATTGGGTGTACAATTAAACATATCAGTGGCAGGTCAAAAAAAGAATGCTACAAGAAGAAATTAATATTTTCGAAGTTATTTTCTGCTTTCCAAATTCAAGGTTATATTCACAGAGATGCAGTCTTCAATGCTGCGGATTTTGCAAATGCGACAATCTTGCGTCCTGAAACTGTTGTTTCTGTATTCAGAAAATATATAACAATAAACCTGTGATAAATCGAAAAGAATGGAACGATCAACGCAAAATGTATTTCGCAAAGGCTTACCAAACTGTAAGTCCTAAGCTTCTGAAGAAAATACGCGAAAAGTACTATTTAGATTTCAAACTTTTCCACTATGATGTAGAACTAGATAAAGCACATGAACCATAAAGATTTTCTTTAGCTGAAACAAAAAAAAATACAGTCTTTGAGGAACAGATGGCAATGTCAGAATTTATCATAATGAAACAACATTATTAGAGATGCAGAAGTAAATAGCTAGATGACAGAATAATTGATACGGTGTTTTAAGAGCTCACTCATCACTGAACTTAAATCCTCCAATAGATATACCTTGAAGTACAGTGTCTCAGCTGTGAAAGTTGATATAATCTAGATACATCGTATAAAACAGAAATTGAGAATATAATTACGTGTATTACCTAATGTGTATTATATATGTGGGTATGTATATATAGGAATCCCTCGCAATATCACGGTTCACGTATCGCAGTTTATTATTTAAGCTTACGTCGATTCTTTATTTATCATAAAATAAATTTATATTTATCATAAAATTTATCATAAAATAAATATATACAAATTATGAAAATAATTTTTTTTTAAATATTCAGTACAGTGCTATTTCTACTCTGCGGATTTTCCCCTTTCGCATGGTGTTCTACAACATGAAATATTTTTAATGTCTACTTGTGGCTGGTTATCGGTTTGTTCAAATAAAAATTCTTAATATAATTGCTTTTATTATTTTATTCTTTTACATGTTTCAGTAATTACACTGCGGCCATGCTACGACTCCGTCTTGAAGAATCTTTAATCGGATGAATCAACCCCAGAGCTTATTTTCTAAAACTAGGTACTTATTCAATCGGATGGCTAAGTTACGGAGACGTAAACATACTAACACGGGTTGTTAAGAAGAGGTGGGGGAACAAACTCTAACACACACATTCACAAACACAGACACACACACACACACATATACACACACATGCATATATATGACGAGCTTCTTTCTGTTTCTATCTACCAAATGCACTCACAAGGCTTTGTTCGGCCTAAGGCTACAGTAGAAGACACTTGTCCAAGATGTCAAGGTGAACTTGGAAGCATGCGTTTGCGAAGCAAGCTTCTTGCAACACAGTCAAATTCAAAATATAGTATGGAATAATTGTTTTGCAATGCTGCAAGGCTTTAAGATCGCTAATTGTGTACATAAAAACATGTATGTGTAGTAATTCTGGTTATCGAAATGGTGAGATTGCTGAATACAGAAGACTGGAAATGACTCAATAGAATTTAGTCTTTTAAGAACGAGGGTATGATATCTGTCATTAGTCGTCTTAGTCGTAAACTATGCTGACCAGGAGTTAGCCATGTTTAAATATTATTCTAAAGCCTCCTTTTCGACTGGTTGGCGAGATGGTGGGAATCCCTGCGAGTATGAATAACGGTAATTTTTATCACATATTCTCTCACTGAAGAATCTGAGTGTGTGAGTAGTAAATGTATGCAGGGAATGGGAAGGGGATAATATAGGACAATACAGTATTTCGGATAGTTCACGGCATCCAGTTTCTCAAGCTGTATGAGTGTAGACGCTGTTGACCAAGCTATCAACTGCTTAAGATTATCAAGTTTTGTGCTGTTGACTTCTTCTTCAAGTCGATAACACTGGCTCCGGTCTCAACTGCCGGCGTTTCCGCTTAGAAATTGTCCACAGGATCTTGTTTGCACGACGGGGTATCAAGCCCGGTCGTTGCATCGGTCCTTGCATCTCCACCCACAGCTAGATGCTTCAATGAAACCATTTCCTACTTGCCGCTCGATAAGTGTACACAGCTGCACTGTAGATTGCCTTCAAGTAACTCAACCTCTTCTATTGCTGGGTCGTATTTTGAAAATCGCGGTTGTTTCTTCAGAAGCACATTCTGGTAGTGAGAAATTGAGCGGCAGCGAAAACTGAATAGCCTCTCGTGAGGTATGTTGTTAGTGGTTGTATAGAGGAGGGAGCGAATAGAACGAAATACGCGCAGGCAGTGATCTGCACTTTTAGTGCGTCCTTTTGGTGGTCGACTAAAATATGTTATATGCTTAATTCGTTAGCAAAGAATAACTACCAAGACACACAGAGTTCACAATGTCTTCAACAAAAAGTTTATTGTAACACAGTGAAAACGTTTTCATAGAAAAAGAAGTTTAATTCGAACATGTTCATACAAAGAACAATTGAATGCTGAACATTTGGTGGGGTTGACCTTGACGTTGTAAGATTGAAGACCTTGGAGTAACTGAGATAAATGCGGATGATGATGCTTAGCAATATCACTGGCTATCAAAAGGTCATCACCAAAATCCATCCCGCGAACAATTTCATGAACAAACCGCTGGAAAGTGCTGGCGGCATTGCGCAGTACAAATGGCATGAATAAAAACTCGAACAAATGGAGTAATCACGGCTGTTTTCGGTGTGTCTGCCGGGTTCACTGGTATTTTATGGTATGCACGCACCAGGTCAATTTTAGAAAAGACA
Organism: Octopus bimaculoides; assembly: GCF_046866305.1. Taxonomy (NCBI): domain Eukaryota; kingdom Metazoa; phylum Mollusca; class Cephalopoda; order Octopoda; family Octopodidae; genus Octopus; species Octopus bimaculoides. The sequence continues at coordinate 169,071,281 of NC_142930.1, forward strand.
ATGCATCCATGGAGAGCAGATGAAAAATCCCGGAGATGTGGTAAAAGATAGTGATGACATTGAGGCGTCTATAATCACCAATCGACTGGAAGTACTGGTTTCCTTTCTTTTACCACCATGTGTAATGGAGCGGCCCATGGGCTTGTAGAGAGTCTGACAAATCCAAGCTGCAGAATATGTTGGAATTCGGCATGAGCAACCTTAAGTTTATCCGGCGCCAGCCCTCGCAGACGGGAAAAACAGGCGGTTCCTTTGTAGGGATAAAGTGCTTCGTCAAGTGGACTGGCTTGGCTGGTTTAAATGACCAATCCGTTAGCTCAGGAACCGAGGCGAGCAGTGCCTGATAAGAATTTTCAGAAGTGGACTCACGGGAGTAATAGAAGAATTCTTTGTTGGTTTGGTCAACGTGGTTGTTTTGTCCAGCAACCGCTGCCTCTTCACATCCACCAACAAAGGAGTAGTGGTGCAGAAAATCTGCTCCCAGCTTTGGATACGGTAGATCCGCTTATAACGAAAATTCATCTGAATATTCTGCGAAGAGACAAATTCGAAGTTAGAGAGACCCGTCCATAGGTGCTAATAGCAGACTAGTTAACTGCATATAAAGACATGTAAGATAGCTGAAGTTTAGACGTAAACCGTAAAAGCCAAATACTAATACTGACTCTTGTATCAACCATTAAGTATTTGGAAGAGTCGATATCCTTAGCAAAAAAACAAAATGCACGATGCAGAGTATTTCTAGTTGCGAGGACGGATGATGTTTGTCTGTGTCCTAGTTTGCCTGTGTGATATAAGAAAAAGGGTGTATACTTTTGTGCTCTTTCTGACCAAAACGATGATGGTACCAACAGTACCCATCGGTAGAAGTACTGGCACGCTGACGAGAAGAAGAACGATGCCTTGAACGATAGCTATAATTCGCCTGGGTAGAAGAGAAACAAAAGCGACTCAACTGCGCAACCTGCTGCGTTAATTCCTGGATGGCTTTTATGGTATCCACATGGGCTGTCGACAAAATATTTTCGATAGTCTTTGGCGAAGAAGTAGCTACTACTTTGTCTACGGCTGAGGGAGAACTGGAGAGCTCTAGTATCTTATCTGGAGACGTAGTTATCTGCTCCACAGTATTACATTCTTTCGTTGCCGCCGAGATAGAACAGACGTTTGAAGGCAGTCAGGAGAAAAATTATTATTTTATGAGTTCTCCTCTCTGGAGTCGGCGGCCAACTCACGAATCCTACGACCATGGAGAAAGAGATGGTTCAATGATTTATTCCGATAAAAGATGACAGACTTCATCTTCGACAAATTTCTGATCCAATAATGATTGTTATTTGAATTTAGTAATAATAGTTACTAGTATAAGTAACAATAGTAACAATAGCAGTGTTGTGAAAACGACCTGAATAGTGAAGGAGTGTGAACGTGAGCTGCCGTCAAGCCACAAAGTGAAAATGGTGGTCTGGGACCCCCGAAATCTATGTTTATATGTTGACGCTGTTTCAAAAAATCGTGCCCAAGACATCTGAGCAAAGTTCAGTTAAAAGTCAAAGCTTCAGATTAGGGTAATCATTGTCACGACAGATCAATTTAGTGAAAAAGTGGGCTCGTGTAACGCTTGACAAGGTTATACAGGCCATCGAAATCGGAGTGTTTGATGGATGGATGTGCCAACCATGTGAGTGTATACAACATGAGATGATATAAATCTATTGGAGCTTCTAGTATCAGCCAGAGCATTAAGTTTCACACCATTTGTGTGAGATGATTGACATACCCGCTGGAAATGACCGACTTTGTAACAGGCTTCACAGGTTGCATCACGAGCTGGGCACTTGGAACTTGGGTGTTTGTTATAACCATAGAAAAAACATTTAGGAGTAGTGGCCGCTAAATTGGCGCCATGTACAGGGAGGACATGCAGGTTGCATAGCACAAGATTCATTATGAGGAACAACTGCGTCTGTGTAACCTGAGCTTTGGCCGTCTCCAGTGTTCATGTTTGAATGAAGGCCCAATCGAGTTCTAAGTTAGCTGGGCGATATCTATTAATACTCTGTACTGCTGCCGTAGTCTCCTTTAGAGAGATATAGAAATAATAATATTTCTATTTTTGGAAACCAGTAGATGTGTTCCGCTGAATACATATATAAATAAACCTTCAAACAGACAGTCAACAGCGACGCCTGTTGGGTTTGGCTACTCGGCATTGATAAGGGGCAAACACCCCGAAACTAGTCTGTAGATTTTGAACCACAAGGGAAGAGCTGATGACCTTCCCTGTTCGAAGACTGTAATAGACACAGGCTTGTGTGTCACATAGCTAGCTAGAGGCGATAGCCTCTTGGAGCTAATCAACGGCGAGATTCGTGCTATTTTTCTGGACTGCCATGTTAGTTTTGGCGATAACTATTAATACCCAGTACTGCTGTCATAGTTACCTTTAGAGATTTAGAAATAATATTTATATATATATATATATACATATATATATATATATATATATATATATATATATATATATATATATATATATATATATATATATATATATATATATATATATATATATATATATATATATATATATATATATATATATATATATATATATACACACACACACACACACATATATATATGTATATATATATATATATAGATATAGATATAGATATAGATATAGATGTAGATAACTGTATAGTTGAAATTTACAGAAATTGTTTGACGTTCGGGAAGATGAGAAAGTCTTTTACTTTTCGACCCTAGGCCATTCAACAGAAAGGAGCACGAGGAAATAGATAGATCGAGAATAGAAAGAGAGACAATAAAGAACTTGTGAATTTTTCCGTCAGTCATGGTATGTGTGTGTGTGTGTGTGTGTGTGTGTGTGTGTGTGTGTGTGTGTGTGTGTGTCTGTGTGTGTGTGTGTGTGTGTGTGTGTGTGTGTGTGTGTGTGTGTCTGTGTGTGTGTATGTGTGTGTGTGTGTACATATATATATATATATATATATATATATATTAAAGGTTATGAAGGGTATTAGAGTCAACCAAACCCAAAGATACAGGTAATACCGAATAAGTGCTGTGTACCGACTAGTTTTGCCCGTCGTTGTAGCAACATGAGTGGGGAATATAACATAGGTCGTATATTAGCGTGTGTATGTATAAAGAAAGAAAAAGATAAAGAGACCAATGGCCAAGTTAGAATTATATTTATGTATAAAGTCTTACAGCTGTTACAGGGAAAATCCAATGCATCCCTTCATCAGAGACAGTAATAGTAGAAGAATGGATTATTACATCTATAAGAGGAGATTTGTAGTAAGAACTGAGAGCGATGCGTAGAAGAAAGAACAAAGAAGAAGAATTACTTGGAGTATAGTTCCATTCCAACAGTGAACATCCATGTAAAGAATCCTTGTGGGTATTTTCCGGAGATAATTGTAGTTGCAAAGGTGGATGTATATCATATCGTATCCAGTGTATTCTGTGCGTTGTTTACTCAAAGGATAGTCCGAATCGAGTGTGAGATGTGTGTAGGATTAAGAGGTCAAGCCTTAAAACAGGAAGGAAGGGGGGAAGAAGTAATTCAAGTGAGAAGTGTGGTAGGTAGTAGTAAGCAGTCTTACGGTCAGTTATACTGACGAGCAGGAAAGAAGAAGGGGAGGGAGCAAAAGGAAGAATATGGGGGTGGAGGTATAAGTTTAGTAAAGAAATGTAGAGAGAAGGAATGTGGGGAGGTAATGTGGAGAGGTAATTAAAAGTAATAGAAGGAAGGTAGCACAATAAAAGAACAGAGTTAGAAGTGATAATTCTAAAAATAGAGTTAAATCTATTTTAAAGATGGTAGAAAGGGAACTAGTTTGCTAACTCGAGTTGGTTGGGGTTAGTGTCAGGCTATGAAGGAACCTGTAAGTGGTGAAGGTGTTGGTAGCTTTCGAAGAAAATTATTAAAGGAAGGAAGCATAATAGGAGAACAGAGTTCGTAGAGATATATTCCAAAAATAGAGTTAAACCTATTTTATAGATGGTAGAAGGGGTACTAGCATGCTAACTCGAGTTGGTTGGGGTTACCTATAGGGAGTTGTGGGAGTACGTTGTGTGGTCATTTGTGCATTTGTGTCTGTGATAGAATTTGAATGTATGGGAAAAACGGTGATTACAGGTGCTAAGTGCTTCATTATATCGATTAAGTAGAGTGGGAGAGTTGTATTTTAAAATATGGAACGCCTCCTTTAAGCAGAGCTTGCAATTTGAGCGCTGGCCCTGGTATGGAATTCCAGAGTCCAGGATGGACCATTTTAAAGTATACTGGGTATTTGTGTTTTTGAGGTGATGAATGTGGTTGGCTGGTGTTGTAGATTTACTGTTTTTGTCATATCTAAAAGAGTGCAAATGGGCTGCGTAGTGTTGTTTGAAATTTTTAGTTGAACCTATGCATGCAGCTGTAGAGTTATGTAGCAGATTGGTTACAGTGCATTTATATATTACGTTATTTCTTACGCAATATGTTTGTAGCGGACAGATTGTCCCGGAGCGACAGTTAAAAGTAGATGAGACCTGGGGGTTGTGCTCTGTGGTAGATGAGGCATCATTGTTGGAGGATATGTTATGTGAGGATGAAGAAGAATCGAGAACAATGGAATTATTGTTATAGTTAGTATTCCCTCCATTGTTATCATTATAGGATATGGTGGTATTATTATCGGGTATATTAGTGGGTTGGGATCTATTGTGGTCGTATTCAAGTGTACGAGTGTCAGTGTTAGATGCACGTATATGAATGTCTATGTTGGGTATATGCATGCGCTGAGTGCTAGTATTACCATAGTTATAGTTGTGTGAGTTTTGATAATAGAGTGAGAGTTTGTGTTTATTAGAAGTTGCTATAATAGGTTCGAAGCTAGGCGTGGTTGAATAAGACAATTTCAAAGTGGATCCGTTAAATATAGAATGGTATTTATGTTGTCTGGGGAAGTTAGAGTCAAGTATTTTGAAGAAAGATTTAGCTAAGTTCCTAGTGTTAAGTGAGAATGGGGGGTGTACCACAGTATAGAGCGGCCACTGCTTTCTTGGGGAGGGGAAGTTCTGTGTATGTTGTAATCTAAGTATTTAGGTGGAGAATAGTTGTCCACATTTTTGGTGTTGCTAATTGCTTTATTTATCTTAGATTTAGCCCTAGTGTTATAAGTGTGTTTGTGGGGTCTGTTGGAAAATGTGGGTGGTTGGTTGCGGTTGTGATGATTGGTATGTCTTTGGGATGTGATTTGGGATAAAAATTGTTTAAGTCTGGTGTTATGGATGTATTTTATTTGTTGGGAGAAACCACTAGCTGCGAGAGCTTGATTGTAGTATGGTGCGTGATTGTTGAAGATTTCTTCGGAAGAGGATAGATCAGATATGTGGGTTGAAATACCCATGACTATGTTATCGAAAGTAGATATGTGGTGATTAGAGCGAACGTTGAGGTATTTCAGGTATTGGTTAGGTTTATGTTAGGGAGAGTATTGTGAGTTTGACAAGTTTAGAGTAACGTCTAGAAAGTTAGCCGTTTTATATATATATACATATATATAGGAAAGAGTATTTGAAAATGCAGAGGTCTTTTAGAGATGTTTATTGACTTAACCGGTTTCACTTTTTAAAAAATATTATCAGAAGTAAAATGTAAAGCTTTGTATAAGCTTTGATGTGGTTATCACAACTGTATTAAAATACGGTTGTACAGTCTTTGATAATGATAAGAAAAAGTTAAAAAATAGAATCTTTGACAATGATAATAAAATGTTAAGAGGGGCACTTTGTTTAAACAGTTTGCATGAAAGTGTTCAAAATAGAAAATAAAATAAATTTATAATCATTTTAAGTTCATCAAAAATCATGGTTATATAGAAGTATATATACAGAAGGAATCATATTTAAGAATTTACACAGAATTTTTAAGGAATGACCAACCTTTCCATCCATCATCTTCTGTCTTGTAATGTGTATAAAAGAAATGTTTGCTATTTTTAGAGATAACGTGGAAGGTTGGTTCGTGGAAAAGAGCAATGTGGAATCAAAAGGATTTTTTTTTTATTTCTTGGCTAGCTTGAACCATGACAGATTGTTGGTGATAAAGAGATAGATAAACTGGAAATTAATTACAGCCATATGACCCCTCCCACAGGGTCCCACGCGACTCTAAAAATTGCAGTTTGTTTTTCTCTTAGCTCTTCTTACTGAAATAGTGACAACATGAAATTCTTCCATCTTCTCGCTGTGTTATAATACTTAAGAAAAAGTTTACTAATATATCTTGTCTACTGGAAATCCATATTTCGTTCAGCTGAAGAGCGTACGGTATTTAAATTGATGTAATGATTACATTGTTCAATTAAATGGAACTGAACTGCTTGAAACGGTCGTACTGCATTACTACTTGAAGTCGTGCAACTAATTTTGATTATATATATATATATATATATATATATATATATATATATATATATATATATATAAAAGGGTAGCAAAAACTATACAGAGTTATACTACCAGTGGCCTAGCATGTAAAAAAGTCAAAAGACAACATATTCCATATAAAGTGTAAGAGAAATTACCTGTAACAGGTAACTTCTACATGCTAGAAGGCAGTCAAAAACGACTGAAAACCACAAAGTAAAACATTTCAAAGGGAAGAAAATATGGAATATGTTGTCTATTGACTTTTTTACATGCTAGGCCACTGGTAGCATAACTCTGTATAGTTTTTGCTACCCTTTTATATATATACTCAAGTATTTAATATTAGCATTTCAAAGTTCGTTTTGGCATTTTTTTCATTTTCTGCCGACTGAAACTACGTCTGCGCAGTGGATTTTGAAAAAATTAGAATGTATATCTTCGAAGTCATGTGCTTTCTGCCTCCTGTCTTGTAGATATACGTTAATTACTTGACGGCTGGTTACTGAAGAGGATTTTCCTTGTAAATCTCCTAAAAAATCCGAAACCTATAGGTCTAACCGTTAAAAATAAGTTAAAAGTTGGTTTTTTTTCTTCCCTTTGAAATGTTTTAACTTTATGGTTTTCGGTCGTTTATGATTGCCTTCTAGCATGTAGAAGTTACCTGTTATAGGTAATTTCTCTTATACTTTATATAAATATATATATACCAGCAGTATAACCCGACCTTGTCCGGGTGTGACTTATTACGCCATCTACCATAAGTCTTGCTAGGTGAAAATCAACTAAAAAAGAAAGCCTTACAACGAAACAACCCTTATGATGTAAATACGTTCATAATTCAAAAGACAATGAAATTAATAGGGAATGTCTGAAGGCTGTTTTGCGTAAAATTATTAAGCGTACGTAAATTTCATCTGTCTAATTGGCTATAGAAATGCTTGTGCAAAAGAACTTTTTGCGCTGCCCTGATTATACATAGCAGAGTAATCCCTTTTCGCAGTAGCTAGGACGGCAATTTGTGATGAAGCAATTGCTGGCGGTCTGTTGCTACACAGTTTTGCCAGAATTTTATCAGATTGGGCAGAAGATGTTGATGCACCATTTTGCATTATGTTCAAAGTAGCTTCTGGAATGTGGTGAATTGCTGCAGTCTGTTGCTGTCATTTTAAACCGGTTGCTTTCTTTCCCCAGCAAACTCTCTTCTTTGGAGGCAAAATCTATGTATATATTAAACAGAACAACAAAAGTTATAATAGATTGTAGGGTCGGTACTTTTTACATATCAGATTAACACCCGCACGATTACCCAACCCTTATCCTAAACTTAATCTTAACACTAACCCTAACACTAACCCTGAACCCTAACCCTAACCCTAAGACCCTAACCCTAAACCCTAACCCTAAAACCCTAACCCTAAAACCCTAACCCTAAAACCCTAACCCTAAAACCCTAACCCTGACCCTAAAACCGTAACCGTAACACTAATCCTAACCGTAACCCTAACCCTAACCCAGACCCTAAAACCCTAACCCTAACACCCTAGTGAAAATCGAGGTATATTTACAAAACATTGACGAACATGAGTTATATTTTACTTAATGCTTGTGTTCTTGCACGTGTATGCGTTTTAGAGAGCAAGAGAGGAAGAGGTAGAGAGGAGGGGAGAAAGGAATAGAGGTAGTTAAAAGTTTTCTTATGACGGCTTCTCTTCACTGCCTATTACTTCATTAGAAATCTACGGATGCACATACGCACATAATAGAGAAAAATGAAACAAATATGGACGACTTGCTCCGAAACACCACCGAGTGGGGAACACTTCTCAAAAATAACCTGCAGTTGTTTCCTTCAACATTCCTACATGCCCGAAATGTACATACAACAAGGTATATTTGTAGAAAATTTCACGAAAAAATATTCATTTTCCTGGCAGTTAAGAGGAATTTAAGTGGAATTTCCGAAAATTGTCCCCCACCCCTCTCCCAAAACACTTCCACCGAAAATTTTTGTATATTCAGAATCTACATAATAAATAATATATGCATAGAAAATTTCATTAAAACATATTCATTTTTCTGAAAGTTATGACCTTTCAAAGTCGCGGGGTACAACTCTGTAGTTATGCAACATTGACGAACATGAGTTATATTTTTGTGAATAATTCTGTTTACTTGCACGTGTATGCGTTTGAGAGAGTGAGAGAGGAAGAGGGGGAGAAATGAATAGAGAACGAGAGCAATGTGTATGCTGTTGTCACAGATCACGTATGTGTGGTTGTGTGTGTTTTTACGTAACAACGTCATGAAAAATAGGTAAAGAATACTGAGAGTAAAGTTTAATCTATGACGTTGTATGTATCACTTTCTCTCTCTGTTGAGCGCGTGTGTAAGAACGCCGTTCCAGGTAGAAGGGAAGAAATATAAAAGTTGCTAGAAACAACACCCAAATCTCCCTTAAATCACACAAAGTAAACGGAATTTTAAAAATCTAATTACTGCACTGGAAAGTTCACATCGAGAAAATTCTATTAATGTAAAAGATTTTACGAAAAAGTGGAGAATGTGGATTTGTATAGATGCAATACACACACACACACACACACACACACACACATTCACAAACTCAGCTTTATATATATATATATATATATATATATATATATATATATATATATATATATATAGTTATTAATATTTCTAAGTCTCTCTAAAGGAGACTACGGCAGCGGTACTGGAAATTAATAGTTGTCGCTAGAAATATTAGAAATATTAATAACTCTATTTCTGAAAACCAGTGGATAGATTCCACTGAAATTAGATAAATAACCTTCGAACAGATAGTCAGCAGCGCCGCCTGGCTGGAGCTTGGCTGCTCTGCATTGACAAGGGGCAACACTCTGAAACTAGTCTGCAGATGCCAAACCAGCAAGGGGAGACTGCTGACCTCCCCTGTTCGAAGGTTATAAAGGACGCAGGTTTCGTGTGTCACATAGCTAGCTAGAGGCGATGGCTTCTTGGAGCTAATTCACGGCAACTTTCGTCCTAATTTTGGGACTGCCATGTTGGCTTGGCGATAACTATATATATATATATATATATATATATATATATATATATATATATATTCTTAATCTAAATTGTCCGACTAAAGGGAACGTGAAACTCTGAGTGACAGTGTTTTGTGATATGTTTGTGATGTTTTTGCAGCTTTAATAATATTAATAATGAATTTATATATATATATATATATATATATATATATATATATATATATATATATATGGAGAATTCACAAAAAAATATCAGACGAAGACAGGTGGTGTAGAAAACATACAGATGTATGAGTATAACGCTCGGGAATTGAAAAAGTCTTTTCGAGCCTACGCTCTTCCACAGAAAGGAACACAGAAAGAAACAAGGAAAGAAAAAAATGTGTGTAATGGTTAGCAATATATCATGGTGAATATGTGTGTGTTATAATTAAGCTGGACAGCAAACATTAAGGCAAGGCAAATATCTCAAGTCGTATACAATCTTATTACTGCAAAAAATTCTAAATCTTTCAGCTGTTTCTGAGATATCCCAGAATATGATATTCCATTATCAGAGACAAATAAGGAAAAAAAATGAAGCCCTGGAAACCATTTAAAAAATCACCAAAGACATACGTACACCTACCACAGGGGACATAAAATTGCGACCCATTATAGCTGGCCAAGCCTGTGAAACACACAGACTAAATCTATTTATGTATATCCTCCTGAACCCTTCTTTAAACAAATCAAATAGTTATATCAGAGATGACTTGGCATGATATATCACCTCCCACAAATGTCAAGCGAGAAACAATCATGGTAGGTAGGTGGGTAGATAGATAGATAGATAGATAGATAGATAGATAGATAGATAGATAGATAGATAGAGACATTTCTTTTATTAGCCACACAGGGCTCAACAAAGATGGGACAAATACAATGGAGAGCTTTTCTTTTTGGGAGGGGGAAGGAAAAAAAGGAGGGGTGTGTCGTTCAAAAGGTATCGTAGGAAGGGAAAAAGGGGGGAATTCGATCAAAAGGGATCGAAAAAAAAGCGATCAATAGGGATCGTGTATCACAGTAATGTTCTCGTGTAAAAAGAGGGGAGGACATTATAGGTTTAGCCGTGGAAAGAAAAGCCTACGGAAAAGACCACGGTAACCTTGGTCAATATTGTCATTGAAGAAACTATAACAGTAAGTGACTCTCTTTTGCCTTTTTGTTTTTTTTTCTGGATTTTTTTTTCTTAGTTCATAGGGTTATGCTCAAGGTGGCTCCGTCATTCACACGTGCCATCCTTGCTACATTCACCCATCTTTTTTTAAAGCATTCACTAGACAAGACTTCCCTTTCTACTATCACCTTCCTCTTCAGGTGAAACTTGAAGAAGCTGATGAGAGATTGCCCAGAGAGGAAAGTCTTTGTCTCTAGACCTTTCAGACGCATCCACCATACACATTCTTTCGCCATAGCCACAAGTACGATGAAAATGGCTCTCCCTTCCCGTTTAAAGGAAGGAGGCGCGACAATATTCACGATAGACTCGGCTGATAGACCGACTCGTCCCACACGCGATAGCAGTTGTTCGACGTAAGCCCACAGCTCGGAAATGGTGGGACATTGTACGAGTGCGTGCAGAACGGTTTCGTCGCTCTGCCGGCATCTCGGACAGGTCGGCCCCGTGTTTCTCGAGCCATGCCTGTAGAGATTATCCCGAACGGCTAGTGCTTCTCGATAGCATTGCCAGGTCAGGGATCTCTGGAAGTTGTCGATAGGTCCCGGCCCGAAGGTCGTCTTAAACAGACGGGTCAGGTATTCCTCGTCGACGCCCAGGTTCGCCCCGAGATCGTCGTCGTACCTTCCCTCCACTCGTCATGGAGACGAGCTGCGGGAAAGCGCGCCGCACAAACGGTGACCACACCTGTTCACCGCTGTCTACGTAGAGCCGAAGATGTCGCAGTCTCAGCGCGTGTCTGCGCATCATCAACCACGGCATGCCCAGTCCTCCTTTTAACGGGTGTTGGCAGCAAACGGATCGCCTAACCATCGGAACGCTTTCTTTCCACAAGAAGCGGAAGGGGATGCGCTCCAGCTTGGTGATGGTAGGGTCGGGACAAGGGACGACGGTCAGGTAGTAGATGACGGATGCGATGTACTTGTTCGCCACCTCCGCACGACCTTTTAGGGAAAGCTTCCTCTCGGCCCATTGCCGGGCTAGAGTGGCCACCCTTCTCGTTATCTCGTCCCAGTTCTTCTCCGTTTGGAGGTCTGGACCAAACCAGACCCCGAGCAACTCAACCGGACCGTCAGTCCAACGTCCCACGACGGAGGCGCTGCTTGACGGCATGGGCTTGCTTCTCCAGGTGCCGAGCCGCAAGCCCACTGACTTATCCCGGTTGATTTTCGCTCCCGTTACCGCTTCGTAGTCTCTCAGTGTCTCGCCGACAAGCTCGATGTGCTTTTGGCTAGACACTAACTCTCGCGGGATGCCCCTCAGCGTCGTCAGCTTCCGCAGTAGTGGCTCGAGAGTCAATACGTACAGAAGCGACGAGACGGGGCATCCCTGACGGACCGAACGTGCAATGTCGAAGGGTCTTGATAGATGCCCATTGACGCGAACTACCGAACGGATGCCTCTGTACAAGGCAGCCATCCAGCCGCGGAAAATGGGACCTAAGCCGGCCGCTATGAGGACAGCCTCCAAGTATTGATGGTCTACCCTATCGAAAGCTTTCGATTGATCTAAATTGATCAGGGCCCCACCCATGCCAGGTTCAGATAGATAGATAGATAGATAGATAGATAGATAGATAGATAGATAGATAGATAGATAGTTAGATTATCGTATTACAACCTTTATTTAACTGAGGAGTCAAAATGCTTCGTGAGAGATACATATATATATATATATATATATATATATGCGCACGTACACACACACATATATTGTTGTCCCTCTACAAATAAAAAAAAAACACATAATGATGATCGAAGCAACACAAAGTTCAATCACTAAAAACATAAATGACATGATGGAACTTCTTTATTGGCCTGGACTCAAACAGGTGAAGCTCTATTCTCTGCAGCCCCGCCGAGAGCGATACATTCCACTGTGTGGAAAATATCTCACCAATATCATCCAAACGATATAGGTATTATGTTTACAAATCACATAAAACTAGGCCCCCGTGCAATGCGTCCCCTACAAAAGTCGAGATCACATCACATAAGAACATTGCGACACAATTTCTTCAATGCAAATGGTCCTGAACTTTTCAACGTTGTCACGAAAGAAATTAAAGTAGAAAAGGACCTCACAACTTTCAAACGGTACCTGGACAAATTCCTCCAGGAAATACCGAATAAACCACATACAGCTGGATACGTCTCAACCAACATCAATTGTCTGCTTGAGTGGTCCATGGTGACTCGAAATAATTAATTAAAAGACTTTTCCAGGTGGTGCTATTGAGTCAGTCATGGCTTGGGCCGATGATTGTCGAAACCTATCTAAGTTATATATATGTACTAATGATTCTGCCAGGTAATGGTCTTAGCGATTTGTAAATATTGATTTCAAATTTTGGCACAAGGTCAGTCATTTCGAAGAAGTAGATAAATCGACTACATCGATTCCCAGTGCTCAACTGGTACTTATTTCTTCGATCCCGAAAAGGTGAAAGGCAAATTCGACCTCGGCAGAATTTGAACTGAGAACGTAAAAGGGGACGAAATGATGGTAGGCATCTTGTCCGGCGTGCTAATGATTTGGCCAGCTCGCTGCTTTAGCTATTTGTAAACATTAGAGAAATAATTTATATGAATTGAAATACAAAACTATTTGACAGCAATGTAGTGTGTTATGTCTTATAAAAATATATATAGCATGTACGAGTGCTGGTTACCATTTCCTGAGATGTATCTGACGCTAGACGTTGTGGAAATTTCGGATGATAGTCAGAACCAACAGAGGTTATTGACCAGAGTTACCAAAGTACGGAACTCTAGAAAGAAACACAACACTTTCCTGCGAAGCACCCATTTAATATATTCCCCCGTCTTAACTTTATGTGGATAAGCAATGAGAATAGTGACGAAGTATTTTAAATTTTTGAACTCTTATAAAATAATATTTTTTTTAAATTCTTGAATCTTTTCGGTTGCTTTCACATTGTTGGTAATTTTAAAATTAAATTAACATTACCTAATTTGATATAAATTTCTTTTTTTTTTTAATGTGACAGAGGCTCCAATCCACTCCCAAGGCTTTGGTCGGTCAGATGTTATAGCAGAAAACACTTTCTCGAGTTGCTAGGCAGTGGAACTGAATCCAGAACCATGAGTCTGGGAGACAAACGTCTTACCACACAGCCAGACCTAGATATTCTTCACAATTATATTTTAAGAAACCAGCATCTGTCGTCCCTGCTTTGACATCATTCTTCATCAACTCTAATTTTGTATGCAATTGTGCTAGAATCACCATTTTTGGTACTAGTAGTTGTTTATTTAAAATGTTCTTTGATGCGTAAATGAGAATCTTTGTGAGAAGCGAATTTTTCCTGTGTTATTGCTAGTCACGTGTTCTGCCATTCACATTGGAAACATGACATCTTTCTTTAACCTAACCACTGGCACCTTACAAATTACACAACATTCATGCTTATTGGCCACGTTTATTTATATTTTTCACTTTAGAAGTAATTTCATCTTTACTCTATAAATTTCTTTGAAACGAATATAGTGACATACTGGCATTGATGCATACACATTGTCAATCTGAAGACCAGTCTTCAAATAAAATAGATTAATCAATGATTAACGTCCTATCTCTGGTTTAATAATATTCGTTACCTAATAACATAATATGCTCCCAAATGCAGCAACAGGAGATCATTTTAAACAGTGAAACTAAATCTTTCTGGCTTTTCCCATACCAAGTGAAGGAGGTGCTGAATAAGGATAAACTGTTACTCAATGGTATTCAGCGGATAACAATAGAAAATTATGTAAAACTGTGATTTCCATGCTTTACAACACGCATTAAGTATGCAACCAAGTGAAATCATTGTAATACAACAATGAAACCAAGATACGAACTCGAGTCGACAGGTAACTTAAAAAGGTACCTGTTAAACAAAGCGAAAATGTTTTTCTCTTCTTCAGAATCAAACTTTTCCTCCAATGTATCAACAATGGTATACACAGCTGTTTTACTCTTAACTTGAATCTCTAAAGAATATCCGTTTCAAAATCAATCTCTAAGTGTAACAAAAAGAAAAGAAATATGATAAATACAATACAGATCAATTATTGGAGAAAAATCCGGCAGATTTCAATAATGAAATATAATTTAATCTTTCGTTTCGTATATTTTCTCTTCAGATTTTTTAAACTAATGATGAAAGATAACTATCATATGCTTCCTTATGGTTTCTTTTGTGTTTCTTTCCAAAACATGTCCAAGATGTATATCAAGTTTTAATCTTACTTGAAAAATGTCTTTCAGAGTATAAAACCGTCATCAGAGACTTTTGTTACCATTAATCACAATGTAATAAAAAGACTGTAAAAACGGAAGATGAGAAAAGGGTTTCAAGAGGAGAATGATGATGAAGGAGATGAAGAGGATGATCGTGATGATGATCGCGATGATGATTATGATCATTGCCGTGGTTAACAACAGCAAGAACAACAAGCAGAATGAGAAGGAGAAGAACGGGGAAGGTAGGAGAGGAGAAAGCAAAAGACGCAAGGAAAGAACGAAACGCTTCAAGTTTTCAACAACGGCAGCTGAAGACAAACTAATTTTCTTTGCAAAGAAATACGTTTGTATTCCTCATTAAATATCATTTGTCAGGGTAAGCATATAGTTTTGATATTTGGTGTGCGTGTGTAATATATATATATATGTGGGTGTGTGTGTATATATATATATATATTCACACACACAAGAATTTTAATGAAGATAAGGCTCCAGCATATAGAACAACTGCTGTTTCGCTCGTATATCAGCCAGAGATTTATATTAAGACATCTATGTCTTAATATAAATTTGTGGTTATTTGAATGGAATAATACTTCATGTGATACATCTGAATTATGAATTTGCTTGTCTGAATGTTTAAGACCAATATCTGAAATTTTTATCTTATACTTATGTATATATTTTAATATAATATGTCTGTATATATATATATATATATATATATATATATATATATATATATATATATATATATACATATTTGTTTTGCAAGATTTTTGATGTGAGATCGTGTGTTGAAACAGATGTTGTTGTACTTGGGGATGGTCATATTGCCAGCTTAGCCAATAAAAACACACGCACTGTATATTTGGTGTTAATTTGCTTCAGCTTTATATTACATTACATTACATTAATCCTATTTCGGCCAGAGTTCTTTCGTCACCCTCCTGTGACCTCATCAGGGGTCCTTTGTTTTCTTCTTTCTTATATGTATCCCACCTTGCTAACTATCAGCCGTTTTGTATTTTGTATTCCTATTGTATGTGTCTACGCATGCGTATCCCTCAGAGTGTTTCTATGTTTTGTAAGTGCATGTGTGTGTATGGGGAGTGTCTGTATTGTCTATATCCTCTGTTAATACATGTTCGTTTGTATTTGTTTTTATTTATCTATTTGTTCATGTGTGTGTGTGTGTGTGTTTTCTACTGTTTTTATGAAGAAGTTTGAAACAATCAAACGCAACGATAGGAATAGGATTTGCCCACTCTATAGGAGCAAATCATGGAACACCATAGAAAGGACTAAGAAGAAAATAGGGAAGGCCAGCTCATGGTATGATAGCCACAAATACCAGAGCGTCATGTTCGTCGACACCACCCCTAGAGGCGAGCTGGCGTACCGCTTTAGAAGGGCCCTAGACAAACTTAAGCTAAGAATTAAGGTTGTTGAAAGGCCAGGCAACCCTATTAAATCCCTTATCAGTAGAACATACCCCTTCAGTAGAAACCCTGCACTGATAGGAACTGTACCGTACGTAGATTTAGCCCACAAACGAACTGTAAAGCCAGAAATGTGGTCTATAGTATAAGATGTACAGAGGGACGATGCAGAAATAAGACAATGATATATGTAGGCGAAAGAGCAAGGAGCATAGGGGAGCGGGCAAACGAACATTGGAGGGAACTTAAGGAAGGGAAGAGCTCATCAGTTCTGTAGCAGCACGCTGAGCAAGAACATGGAGGCTCAATCAACAACATAGAGATTAAAATCTTATCCACACATAGCAGAGACGCAGCACTTAGACAAATTACTGAAGCTACACACATAATAGAAGAGGAACCTAGCCTGAATAGGAAACTAGAATGGAACACTAACACACACCCCTAACAAACCACAAACCACAACATGTGACAATACGTTCCCCATAAACCAATAACAATATGAACAAAATATAATACAATACATAGAAAAACAAATGGAATTAAATACTACATACGTTAACAAAATTTAATTAAACACAATTAAAAAAAAACAGTAGAAAAGAAAAACACACACACACACATGAACAAATAAATAAATAAAAACAAATACAAACGAACACGTATTAACAGAGAATATAGGTGATACAGACACTCCCCATACACACACATGCACTTACAAAAGACACAGACACATTGAAGGACACGCATGCGTAGACACATACAATAGGAACACAAAATACAAAATGGCTGATAGTTAGCAAGGTGAGACACACATAAGAAAGAAGAAAACAAAGGACCACTGATGAGGTCACAGAAGTGTGACGAAAGAACTCTGGCCGAAATAAGATTAATGTAATATAAAGCTGAAGCAAATTAACACCAAATATACAGTGCGTGTGTTTTTATTGGCTAAACTGGCAATATGACCATCCCCAAGTACAACAACATATATATATATATATGTATATATATATATATATATATATATATATATATATATATATATATATATATATATATATATATTATATATATTATATAAATATATCAAACTTGTATGTGTGTGTTGTGTGTATATGCACACACATATATATAGAGAGAGAGATGCATATATATTTACAATTATCACAATTATATATGTATATATCTGTGTATTTGTTTGTCACACATGGTAGCCGCGTGTACATACACGCTGAGAGATATCTACAGTATTATATTTTTGCCACAAAAAAAAAAATCACTTGATTCACCCACACACATACATACCCATACCCATTCATATGTTTACGGGCGTATCCATACATAAGTTTGTGTCTGATAAAGCGTATCTCTGCAGATGTTTGCAACTTGAAGCACACGAAAAGATAGTGCTTATTTAATGTCGAGCTTTTAAATAGCTTTCATTTTGTAATATATAAGAATGTCTTCCTTGCACAATGAATAATACACGTGTGCGCGCGTGCATATGTTTACAAGAGGTTGACAGTGACAACGAAGTTTTTGTTCTTCACTAACAGCAAAAGTTAGTAGAGATTTTGCATCAAAACTTAAAAAGAAGGCTCGTTCTTTCAGTGGTTTGGATGTGGCACTGATTGGGATAAACATAATACAATCAACGATCGTTTATCCAGGTTGTTCTTTTAATCCCCAACAACAATCTAACATGAGAACAAAAATAGGAGACTAGTAAAAAATTGTCAACTTCAATAGCACTGAAGTTCCCTCAGCCACCACCTTCCATTTTCATTTCAAAACACCTTGGCTACATTTTAATTACAAATTTTCCACCTCGCCAAAACAAATGACTTCGTGCATGTACTGGAATTAATTGCCAAGAATTTCATGGTAATGTGATATCAGACATTATAAGAAGGAATGTAAACCAGACATGAGGAATAGGCCAACCTTTACACCAGCCGTTAGTTTTAAATCACATCTGGCTGGAACGTTACACTTCAGAGATGTTAACAATGAAATATTTAAATGATTATAGCTTTCTTCCTTGTCATCAATAGATTACAATGACATCACCAGCAGACTTTTTTCTTTTCCTTATAACAGTTTTAGAATATTAACGGTTCTAGAAAAGTTTTGAATGCCCTTATTCCTAAGACTTTCGTTGCTAAAATTGTCGCTTCTTTTACTAAATAATGATTTTAGAAATGAGAATGTTATTTGGATAAATTTATGTGTCGGAGATTTCATTATTAATGAAATTCCATCTTGAACAAGCGAAGCGTTGACAGGATTTCACTATAAACTACTTTTGCGTGATTAACTTGTGAAAAATCAGTCAAGTATATTGGGTGTCTCGGAGCTGAATCTACCAATTGTTGCAAAAGCCTGTGGTCATTGTTTCTTATTTCCATATCAAAGACAATTAACAGTTTTAAAAACCGCAGATACATGCCAAAATTTCTGTAAAGCTCCAAGATCTTTGATATGTCTAAATAATAGTTATCTAGATCTTCTATCATATCACAAATAAGACACTAAATTACTAAATACGAAACGGTAATGAATACACAAGTCCTAGAGTCCTTTCTGTGAAACTTTACGTCAACACTAGTTAAGTGAATTTGATTTACATACATACATACACACACACATACATACATACCTACATATATATGTGTGTGTGTGTGTGTGTGTGTGTGTGTGTGTGTGTACATGTGCATATAGACACATGCACGCGCACTCACACAAACACACATATATATGAATGTCTGTACGTGAGTAATCATGTATATATAAGAATTTATTACTTCAAACATTATTTTAATCATCAGTGTAGTAGCAAGCCAAAGATTCGTATTTTTTTTTCTGGTGTTCAGTGTTTTTCGAATATTCCCAATGATCATCGCCACCCGTTACAAACACATCACTACATATCCGAAGTAAATTAACGGAAAACATATGAATGCATTACCAATAGCATTTACAACAAGTTGTTAATGTAATTTTGTTTACTACATTTTGTCTATAATTTTCGATTTGTTTAAATTAAGTTTCAACACAATCTGGGAACTACATACAGTCAACATTATTATACAAGTGTGATCAATTAATTCTGAAACAGTATAAAAGGCGTCATTAACCGGAAATGTTCAAACACGTTTGACGCCATAAACATTTGTCCGTAATATTTCACTTGTTGCTAATTTCCGTTGATACCTTTTATATATTTCACTAATGAGATGTCTACGAATGTAGCAATATTTCTACCGTTATATATTGCCACGTAATACTTGTATATATCATTTATTCATTATCATCTTTGACTCGTATAGAACTCGCCAAAATCTTACATGTTTCTATAGTACAAACGGCGACACTTGGTTAAATTAAATGAGAGAATATAGAGAATATAGAGACAGATAAAAAGCAATAAAGTAAAGAGAGAGAGAGGGGGGGGAGAGAGAGAGAGCGAAAGAAAGAAAGGGAGACAAGACAGACCGTATTCATGCAAATGAAATGGAGTGGAATCTATAGGTGGTTGATTTTGTATGCCTTTTTTGAAACGGTGCTGTTGATAGCAATCGCACTGACACATCAAAAGCAGGAAACGACGATACATAAAGTAGGGATATTAGACATCAAGAGATCTAGCAATAGAGAGACTCTGTTAGTATTCACCGAAGAAGGCAAAAGACGTAGTGATGAAAGATATTTTTGTCTCATCTTGAAAATTGGAGTTAGAAATAGAGGGGTTCGAAAAGCGGACAGTAGTGGAAGAAAGGAGGGATGGAAGCAGAGCGTTGGTGGACTGAGAATGAAATCTGACGATGGAGAGTCAGAAACTGAGAGAAAAACGGGTCACTGATCAATAGAAGACGGATTCAGAGACATTGCTGTTGGGAGCGGTGAATAAAATGTCACGTTTCCTCATGCAAGGAAAATTCCGACAGAGAGTAAAAGACTGCATTAACGGTAGTCAACATAGGAACTATAAAGTCTCCCGTAGTTAATAGTTTCTGTACAGACTTTCATCTTTTGGAATTTATAGTAAACTACATAGCATCTGATGAGTGTTTTATATTGTACAGTCGGCTATATGAAACTGTACACTCTTTCGTAGTTTGCAGTTGACAATGAAAGCGTATGGGCTTACAATTGTAGCGAAATCTGCCTGAATATGTATAGCCTTCCATATTTTTCAATGCCCGCATAGTTAGTATTGTAGCCTAAACAGGACAATACCACTGACACCGTTCGAACAGTTTATTAATATTGCAGTGCCATGAAATATATCACTTATTGATCTGTCACATTTGATTTACAACGGTTCCTCCTTAATGGTACCACTCGCATATATTGTCTTTCAGTGTACAGCTTATTAAGCCAATAAGAAACGACCGTCGTCGTGTTACTATAGATACACAAACTGATGAATAATCGATGAATAGCGATCATAAATTTTAATGCCATATTTTACCATAGACATAGTATTGGAGAAGAGGGAAGAGGAGCGAATGGCTGGTGTGTCAGCCACCTCCTCATACCAGCTATGGTTGCAAACATTTTATTGGTGTTCAGAATTTAATTAACGTCTCTTTTCTATCAGAAATGCAGGTTTATTTTTTAACATTAGTTGACAGAGTGGTGAGTGAACAGATAGGTTGTTTGGTCAAGTGAATGAAGAGATACAGGTTCAGATTTTGCCTTGACACGGCGTCATTTTAATGACAAAAGGGGAATCCATGATGTGTTGGAATTCATCTGTCCTCTTCCTAAAAAGCAACGAAATAGCTCCGAAAACGCATCTTACTGATTGGTAAATCACACAACGGGTAA
Organism: Octopus bimaculoides; assembly: GCF_046866305.1. Taxonomy (NCBI): domain Eukaryota; kingdom Metazoa; phylum Mollusca; class Cephalopoda; order Octopoda; family Octopodidae; genus Octopus; species Octopus bimaculoides. Next base: position 169,092,529 of record NC_142930.1, read on the forward strand.
TGAGGGATAGCATTCCCCGGAAATGTAAGGTTGGCTGTGACTGGAATATTTTTCGTCGTTAGTGTTGTACTGTAACTTGGACCTAAACCATAACTATTGCTAAAACTAATACTACAACTATCACTACTACTACTACTACTACTACTACTACTACTAATGCGAGTGATGGCAAGAGGAACATTACAGGTTCCTACTTCTCCGCAACTATAGACAGAGCAATTTAGTACAACTGTTGTGTTGGACACTTTCGATCGGCAAAAATACGTGATGCATTTTGTATTATTATTATCATTTTATTTCTCAGAGCACTCGACTTCAATTGCTGGAGTTAATTTTGTAAGAACAGACAACAATCTGCTGTCAAGAGTTCCACTGCGTCTTATACAATGATTCTTTCAAGTACCAACTTCAACTTCCATGTTGTCCCCGTTAAAGCAGTTTCCTGAACACGTTCTACTGCCATGTCAATCCTAGTTTCTCCAACAAATTTCTCAAACCTGGTTCTTAATTCTCCCACTGCCCCTACAACAACTAAGATGACAGTTACTTTCTTCATTGCTCACTTTCCCACAATCTCACTTTTTGTGGTTTGTACTTCTCAATCTTTTCCTCCACCGAGGTCGACTTTGATTTTCATCTTTTCGGCGTCCATAAAATAAGTATGGCTTTCGATGTAACCGATTTATCATGTTCCCAGAAACTGTTGCTTCGCGCCCAAATGTGAAACTATTATTATTATTATTATTATTATTATTATTATTATTATTATTATTATTATTATTACCAAACTGAAGTAGATTCAGATGATTATTTTGAACTTGTGGAAGACACACGAAGTGTCGAAGTATTGTTCATTCGATAACAGTCACGCTCTTCTTATAGTTTCTTTATTATTATTATTATTTTATGTTTGACTTGTTTTGCATTTGTACAAGTTGGATCCAAGTCTCACCCAGAGACCTCAAGAGACAACAAGTTATAAGTTCATTATTATTATTATTATTATTATTATTATTATTATTATTATTATTATTATTATTGCCTTTGCACAGCTTCTAAAACTGTAGATGTACTACGGTGTCAGCTATTCACTACCAGGGAACTAAGTTGACACCTCTTACTTTTAGAGCACCATCCGGAGTATTCAGCTGTTCCAAGCAGTGCTGTTTTCTGGAAGTGCTCCACCCTTATTGCAGCCCATATTTGTTCCATGTACTTCTCAAGATTTTTACTCACTGTTTCAAGGAGTCCGAGAATTGTTAGTGCTAGAACAACTTTTTTCATCGACCAAAACTGCTTAACTTCCCAAGCTAACCTGTCATGTCTCTCGACTTTTCTTTCTTCTTTATCGCATACCTATTTGACAGCTGAGCATGCTATGTCTATGATCCAGCATAGTTTGTTTTCTTTCTCAATTAAGACTATGTCCGGTTTCCTATTCTCTATCTCATGGTCGCACTGAATCATAAAATCCCATAGGATCTTTGTATTTCTATTTTCGACGATGCCTTCAGGTTTGTGGTCGTACCAATTTTTTGCTCTGTCAAGTCCATACTTACTGTAAAGTGTCCAATGGATAAGCCTGACTGTATTGTCGAGGCGTCTCTTGTATTCCTTCTGGGCTAGTGGCGCACATTGACTGGTAATATGCAGTTTCACCGTTTTGTCCACAGATTCTACACTTATCACTTTCTGATGTGTTATCTATTCTGTATTTTATGTAGTTTGGTCTTAGCGCTTGCTCTTGGGCAGCACAGATTAGAGCCTCCGTTTCCGGTTTAAAATCACTTTTAGTCATCCACAGCCATCTTTTTTCTCTGTCTGTCTTATCTTCAACATCCCAATGAAATTGACCATGCCTTCTTTTCTTTATCCTCCTATTTTCAGTTTCATTCGTTTTCAATTTCTTGTGTAGTGCTTTATCTTTGCAATCTTTCATCCTACGCAAGTCTGACCTTCCTACTTCTAATAATAGCGGTTCTGTGGCATTTTTTACATACCATGCTATGTTGTTTTCTTCTGCTCTAATGCTGTGTTCGCATCCAATAAGTCCTTTTACCACTCATTTTCTTGGTACATACTGGTCTGTCTGTGTGGGTGAAGTGACTCATATCTAGTTAGCAACTTACTTGTCTTTTTGTCTAAGCTATTTAGTTCGTCTGCTGTCGATGCGATTACCCCTGCTCCATATCTAAGGAGTGAAGCCACCCAGGTGTTGATAGCTTCAATCTTATTACGTCCATTTAATTTCGACTTAAGAATCAGTCTCAGTCTGCGCAAGTACTCCACCTTAACTTTTTCTGTCATATATTTCTCCATCAGTTTATCGATTTCCAAAATCCCCAAGTACTTATAGCCCGCCTCTTCTATCTGCTTCATAACCTCCACAGACGGCATCGTTATCCCGTCCATACATTTGATTTTGCCTCTCTTCAGTACTAAGACACCACACTTTCTCAGTCCGAACTCCATTCTGATATCAGCACTGAAGGTATATACCGTATCAACGAGGGAACTGACTTGGGCTTCATCTTTACTACAAAGTTTGAGGTCATCCATGAATAACAAATGGTTGACGTTTTGTTGGTGGCCTTTCAATAAATACCCAGCTATCCTCAGAATCAGTGTCAGTGGTATCAAGCACAGTACAAAGATCAGTGGGGACAGGTAGTCCCCTTGGAGGATGCCCCTCCTAATTTCTACTATCCCTAAACGTCTTCTGTATGGTGTCAGGTCCGTCCTCCATTTCGCCAGACTTTTTCCAAGCAATCGCTCAACATTCGATGCAATCCCAAACAGGTTCATACACTCCTTAATCCAAGAATGTGGGATCATATCGTACGCCTTATGATAGTCGATCCATGACATGACTAAGTTACTTCTGCTCCTCTTGTAGTCTCTAAGTACAGTTTTGTCTATCAGGATCCTTGGTACCTCTGCATTTACGCTTGAAACCCTTGTGCTCATGTGGCGGGACTCCATTTTATTCCAAATGTTCGTACATTGACACTGCGGGTATTCCAGTCAATAATTTACAGGACATCGACCTGTAATTGTCTACTATATTGTCTTTTTCGATGTCTTTCAAACACAGTACTGTCCTACCCATTGTCAACCACTCTGGTGTTACTTGGTCGGCATTTAACAAGGTGTTGAGTTGTGCAGACATTTGTGCATGACATTCACCAAATATTTTGATCCAGTAGCCTTGAACTCCATTTGGACCCGGGGCCTTCCTGCTACCAATTTTCTGCTGATTCCCTTCACTTCCCTAACTGAAATGACTAATTCTGCCAGTTTTGGACAGACTACCGTTTGTTTCAGTTCTTGCAACCATTCAGCATCCTTCTTGTGTTCCTTGTCTTTGCTCCAGATGTCACTCCAAAACCTTTGACTTTCAATGTTATCTGGTATCAACTTTTCATCTGTACATCCTCCATTTATTTCTTTATAGAATCTCTTCTGTTCTACTCTGAATAACCTATTATGGTGGTAATCCTTTATTCTTTGGTCGTATCTTACCATCTTTATTATTGTTATTTGGTCGTATCTTACTATCTTTATTATTATTATTATTATTTATGTTTGACTTTTGTTTTGCATTTGTACAAGTTGGTTCCAAGTCTCACCCAGAGACCTCAAGAGACAACAAGTTAGAAGTTCATGTAGGTGTTATGCCTAGGGTACCATATATTTGGATTTGTACAGTTTTGTTCAAGTGAATGTTTAAGAAACCATAAGAAAATTATGTGTTTGCTTTAAAATTTGAGATCACATAGACAGTATTTTACGTAGGATATGGGCAGTTTCCATGAGCACTATCTTTTGAACTTCAGCCATTTTGGGGTTTCCTGGAATCTGATCTAGGTAGTAATCAGCCCGTTATTCTTTTATTCTATTTTTGTGTTAGTAATTTCGCTGCGGCCATACTGGAGCACTGCCTGCAGTAGAACAAATGAACCCAATGACTTATTCCTTGTAGGCTTAGTACTTGTTATGTCGGTCTATTTTGCCGAACCATTAAGTTACGGGGACGTAAACACACCATCATCGATTAACAAGCGAGAATGGACAGGACAAACACAGGCACACACACACACAAACACACACACACAAACACACACACACACACATATATATATATATATATATATATATATATATATATATATATATATATATATATATATATATATACATATATATACATATATATATATATATATATATATATATATATATATATATATATATATATATATATATATATACGACGGACTTCTTTCACTTTCCATCTACGAAATCCACTTACAAGGCTTTAGTCGGGCTATAGACGAAGTCACTTGCCCAAGTTGCCACGCAGTGGTACGGAGCCCAGAACTATGTGGTTGGTAAGCAAGCTTCTTACCACTCCTGCGCCTACATTATTATTATTATTATTATTATTATTATTATTATTATTATTATTATTATTATTATTATTATTATTATTATTATTATTATTATTATTATTATTATTATTATTATTATCTTTGCACAGCTTCTAACGCTGGAGATGTACTACGGTGTCAGCTGTTCACTACCAGTGGACTAAGGTAACACCTCTTATTTTTCGTGCACCTCCCGGAGTATCGAGCGGTTCCAAGCAGTGCTATTTTCTTTAAGCGCTCCACCCTTATTGCAGCCCCACGTACTTCGCGAGATTTATGCTCACTGTTCCCAGGCCTCCGACAATTACTGGTACTACTACCACCTTTTTCATCGAACACAACTGTTTAACTTCCCAAGCTAACCTGTCATATCTTTTGTATTATTATCATTCCTTCGTAACACAGTGTAGGTCAAAATGCACCGGAGTCGTTAGTCATCTGTCAGGTCACAACAAAGACCTCAGACACATAATACTTCTCTTAAGATATGCGCTATGCCCAATAAGGTTGCGTTTTGCGAGACATCAATCTTGCATATATATATATATATATATATATATATATAGAAAACATTTTCATTCTCCTTCTTCTTGATAATTTGCTTCATCGCAATGAAAACCGGTTAGAAAAAATCTTTATTAAATTATGCTTCCAGTTCAGCATTCTGGCTTTTTTTCATTTTCCTATATATATATATATATATATATGCAAGATTAATGTTTTAATGTTTGACCTTCGTAATGTTGTTCTATAGTGTGAACTCTTGTGACCAATTTTTTTTTTTTTAACTATTAAAATTTTGATTTTTAAATGGACAGTCTTTTCTGAAATGTATTCCTCACATCCATAACATGGATTAGGGTACGGCGCTCTGTTTTGGTTGTACTTTTCCGGCCGGCATATCTGTATTTTTGAGGAATCCTTTTCTTGATTTTTTCTATATCGTGTTTCAGGTTTACCATCTTTCGGCACTCCACTGCCACGGACTGTAAGGTTAGATCTTGGTTCGCTTGATCCAATTTAGAAAGAATTCTTGTCTGAATTTCTGCATCTTCGCTTGCCGTAAGGCCTTATACAAAAATAAGACATCTCAGGTGTAAGTTCTTTGAGTTTAAAACTTTCACACATCTTGTTGACTATTCCTGCGTTTGTGATAAAATCATCATTCACTTTTTTCGTTATATTCCGATACACCATTCGAGTGTTAAATACAGAAGTTTATCACTGACTATGTTAGACAGTAATTCTATTGTTTCTTTAAAACAATATCACTGGGATTTTGGGGGCAATATGAAATTACAGTAACGTTCATGCTCTAACGGAGCAAATTTCTGCAATAACAATCTCACTTTTTTTTCGTCCTACCATGATTTGCAATCTTGCTTAACAATCTCCTCGTACCTTCTGTAGTACGATGCAAAAGGTATACCCTCCTCTGGGTTATAAATGAATTCATTAATAGAGTTCAAAACGCCATCTGGCGAAACGAACTTACCTCACTTTTGGACTTCTTTGATTACAGCTTTAATAATTGTTTTTGTTGTAGTTGTTGCTGCCCTTGTTGTTGAATTTGCGACTGAGCTGCGGCAGCTAGTAGGTCTCCATTATTTAACAAGCTGTATCATGAACAAATTGTTAAATAAGCTACGTGATCTTCGAAACCCTCTCGTCGCCAGATGTTGTAACATAATTTGTTGCGTACAATAAATAAGTTAACCAGACAACAGTAGAAACGATGTAACGAACTAACAAATCTATTTGCGAAACAACACTCAATATTCCTTGTGAAATAACCAACCGACGCCGTCCGACTTCACGGCGAACTCACAAGAACCTCGTTCGACTCCGAACTCCAAACTTTCCGAACTCACTCGGATCGTTACAATTTATACTTTACTAGGACCAGTCTATCTCTCGCAAAAAGGGCGTCAGAATTCTCATCACAACAATGCATCATGCTTAAAACTCTTCCTCCAAGAGCATTGTGAAACCAATAACATCGTTACAGTCGAAAAAGCAGCTGGGAAGAAAGAAGTCTTGGAATGTACCGAGCAACTGTTAATCAATAAAATTGTGATGTCCGAGGTACGGAAGCATAGGAGGAAGCTAATTTCAATGTGGCTAGACTACATGAAGGTCCTTGACTCTGTTCCCCACTCATGGATGCCAGCATCCCTTCAACTTCCTAAAGTTCCAGTGAGCATAGCCAAAGCTATAGCTGACCTGACTTCATTGTGAGCCACCATCTTAAAATCAAGCACAATGAGTGACTGTATTATCACTGATAGAATACAGTATCACAGAGGCATATTCTAAGGGGACAGATTCTCTGCGATGTTGTTTATACTTTCTGTAACTCCCTTGTCATTCATGTTAAGGAAGTCTGAAAGATATGTCATTGGTTCACAATGAAACGGAAATACCAAAATTACACACTATTTCTTTGAGGATGACTCAAAACTTTATGAAAAGAATATGCATAAGACGAAAAAGAGCCTCGACATGGTTACAACATTCTCAAAGCATGTAGGATTGGAGTTTGGTCATGCATGAATATGTTAGCAGAAAGCACCGACTAGATAGTTTCATTTATCATCACAGCAGTATTATCATGAACAAACAACCAGCTTACTACCTCCAGCTTTGAAGAGTATCCGTTTGCAATCCAGGAAGTGGAAGTATAGAAGAGTACCTGATGGACAAAAGGGACAGAGATGCAGGAAAAGCAGTAAAATGTGACAACCGATGCAGTCTTTGTGGAGTTCATATTGAAGATATCACTCACAGGATAAGCAGTTATCCGAAAATGTCATCACGATATTATCTACCGATGAGACATGATGCTGTAGCTTGGATACTCTATAATGAAATCTGTCAGAAGGATAACCCCGAGGACAAAGAAGTAAGAACCCACAGCATGGTGGAAACCATAGCCAATCATAATAAAAAGGAATAGTGGTGGAATGTCCCAGTGAAAACCTCAATAAAATTAAGCACAACAGACCTGATATAATGATTTGGGATAGAGAAGAGAAACTGTGTACAGTTGTGGAAATTAGCTGCTCAGTGGATGTTAACATAAAGTTGATGAAAAACGAAAAAGAGAATGCCTAACTGAACTATTGAAAAATCCACAGTTACTCTATCCAGATTGCAAGTTCCGGTTTATACCTGTAATTATTAGGGAACTGGGATATGTAACACACTGCCTAAATGCCAATCTTGAGAAATTAGGGTTCTCAAGGCCAGGAGAAAGCTGATTTCAAAGACTAGCTGATCCAAGCCATCACTGGAACTGTAAAAATCTATAAAACTTTCCAGAAGTTTATCATTTAACTATACATGAGCATGTTTGATATGCAGGAGAGTATATACATAAAACAAAGCATACAAATCTGCACATATACATACATGCATACATTCATACATACATACATACATACATACATACAAAAACATCCTGTTGTCGATGTTGAAATTCCATAGAAGGAACCTTGAACCTAGGTTAGAAACCGGCTCTTTCTATTTTGGCAAGAAATCTTTAAATAAAACTCAATAACAACATACATACATATGTTCGTACATACATGTATACAAGCATGCAGACATACATATATACATGCATACAATACAAACGCACACATATATGTGCGTGCATGTGTTTATACATGTATATGTTTATATAACTTTGTTTGCTGAGAGCTCTCAGGAATATAGAATTAATTTAGATATTATTTCTATAAATTAGATTATCTATGCACAGACTGCTATATTTTGAATTGCAAACAGATGACATAAACAACGCATTTCTACTCGGCTGCACCAAAATTAAATTTGCAACTGCAATGTCTCTCATCTAAAGACACTAATCGAAACTGGTTTATTCCAAATAGCTACAAGGAAAATTTGGCCGGAAAACATTTATATATAATATTGATTGTTTTAAGAAGTTAACTAAATCATAGCATAGATTCGTAAAAGATCTTCTGAAGTATATACATACATATACTACAGGCGCAGGAGTGGTTGTGTGGTAAGTAGCTTGTTTACCAACGACATGGTCTCGGGTTCAGTCTTAGTGGCTAAGGTGTTGCACTCGCGATCTACCGATAGTGATATCAGTTCCTAGACCGGCTGATGTGTTGCGCTCTTGGGCAAAAGACTTCAATTCACGTTGCTCTGGCATCACTTCAGCATACAATGCACCTGTTCAGACGACGTCGACTTGTTGGAGAGATTGAGCTCATGTGCGGCACAACCAAAGCCCTGCGAGTGGATTTGGTAGACGGAAATTGAAAGAAACCGTCGTATAAACAAATCCTTTGCACAGGTCATTCGGTAAAAAGTTGAACGCTCATAACTCATCTTCGACTGAGGAGTATATCATATACATACATACTTACACACATATATATGTAAATCTTGAAATAAAACCGAATAGTGACATACACACATACATACATACATACATACATACATACATGCATACATACATGCATACATACATACATACATACATACATACATACATACATACATACATACATACATACAAACGCACACATAGAAATGATATAATAATGGAGCCAACATATTCTGCACAGGTAACAGACTTAGTAGGATTTACATTTTATTCTGGTTGTATAAGGAACTCTCCGAACTAGGAATGGGGCCTATACAAGGATGATTCATTTCTCACCCTGTTTAACCCCTCAAACTGGGGCATAGAAAAATCTACAAAAGAATTTTGTAAATTTTTTTTTTTTATGCGCAGGTATTTCAACTCCAATGAAAGAAGGGCATGACTCAATTAACTTTCTTGATGTTAATTTAGATCCTAGTACATGCATATACAGGCCATATCATAAACCGAATACGAGCCTTAGATACATTCATAAAAAATAGCAATCACCCGAAAAGTATAACTCTATCTAAAGTAGAAAATATACAAATCCGCATTACTAACATCTCAACGAACGAAAAAGTATTTAAACTAAATGAAGACGTTTATAATTTCACATTTGAGAAGGCGGAATATAGAGAAAAATCAAAATTCTTTAACGGTGTTAAAAGTGCAAATAATACAAGTAACCGGATGGGCCATCCTGACAATAATCATAATAGTATGCATAACATGAAGAACACCACTAACCAAAAGGAAGAGACAGTAGGAAGAGTTAAAGATAGGAAGTCTGTGCAATTACAATGCAATAATAGAGTACCTAGAAACAAAAAGAACAGTGCAAAATTTACATGATTCTGTCCCAAGTAAAATACTAAGCGGTCCCATTCAGATAGGTGTGACTAATACCTAAGTTCCGTAAATAATACTATACAAATAACTGGTAAATATAATGTCAAGTATAACAGCACGATGCAAACCCAATGCCGTGATAAGAACCAGATGAATAGGTTACACATGTTTACACATTCGGTTGAAATAGAAATACACACCTCAGTAACATGGATACCTCTAACTATATCGAATGGTATTTAATTCCATTCGGAAAACAAATAATTTCTAATATACGAAAATTGTTTTATTCGGAATTGACTAAACAGTTTCCTAAAGACAGTAAATACTATAGAATTTTTAATAAACATAGATTAGCGAAAATCTAGCATATATTATAGCAGCACAAAACGCTGGTGAATTTATCAATTTCCATATGAACAATAACAATAATAATAACCATAATTATAATTACAGATCAATAAATAACAATAATGTCAACATGAGAGGACAAACCATAAGTAACACAACTAGGTACCAGGATATAAACTATGGTTTGAGAACCAATAAAATAGATGAGACCCAAGTGAACTCCCCATTAGCTAGGAAGCAGAAGATGTGACTCACAACATGCGCACTACTCAGAATGTTGTCTATGTGCAAAAGACTAAAAGCTTAGAAGAAAGTCAGGGGAATATAGAAATGTAGGTGAAGTGCATACTGGTAAAAGAAGTAGCAGATCTATTAAAAGCGATTGTGCAAGGAACAAGAGCTGTCCGCTTAATTCTTATTGCAGGTATAAAAATAACGTGTACAGATGTAAGTTTACCTCAGAGCATAGGAAGTACTTCTATCAGTCATTTAAGTTCGTTTAGAAATAGGCGCAAAATGAATACTACTAGCCTTTGTAAGCTAATTTGGGCGCTAAAAGATAGTAACAAAATATTTTCGATTATATGGGAAATAATTAGTAATGCAAAACCTTATAAAATAGGCAATAATATATGTAACTTTGTGAGGAAGAAATAAACCCAATTTTCACTTCTAAATTTACTGTTATAAATGCTAGAGAGGAATAGACTATGAAATGTCTACACAGGACAAAACATACATTTAAACGATTTAAATAAACATACCTTACCATCTATAGTAATTATACTAGTTAAAATATTGATTGTGATAATTAATGAAGCTTATGCAAATGATACTAATAATAACAATATTAATTTAGGGTATAAACCAAAAATATGTGAAATAGCTCTGAAATTCCATACAGTAAAATATAAACAAAACTTACAATTAATCATAATATAAATAAAAATTTTAAACCACGATTCAACTGTAATACCAGTAAAGGTGATTATAGGACCAGAATTCAATTCAATTGAAAAGTAACGCTATCACCTTCAACTGAATACCAACACAGAAAGCTTGTTTGAATTAGTTCTCTTTGAAAATGTTGTAAATGATGGACCTTTGATTAAAGTGCAGCGGCTTGGATGCATAATTGCCTACAAAGCAATGTGCAGTTGCTGCAGGAGAGACACGTGTTGGTCATTATATATACTGTAGGAAACATTTTAATAAAAAAAATTCTGGATGTGAATTATTTCCACTCTCCTCTTGGTTTTCAATTATATATGCATACATACACACACACACACACACACACACACACACACACACACACACACACACACATATATATATATATATATATATATATATATATATATATATATATATATATATATAACGTGTAGTCAACCTAACTGTGGTAAATGCCTCCAGCTTTTGGAGGGTTCAGAATTCCACTTTAAACAAGGTGAAATATTTAAGATTAAATCAAATTTCACCTGTGCCTCGGGAAACCTAATCTATGCCATTACATGCTTAGGGTGTGGTAATAATTATATTGGCCAAACAGGAATATCACTCAGTCGAAGAACCATTCTCCACAAAGAACAAATCCGTCACCCACAAAACAGACAGATATAGGTCAGTGAACACATAGAAAGGGGTGCTAGAAACCTTAATCCCAATTTCCTAATTTTCCCCTTCTATCAATGTTCACAGAACACCTCAGTACAGCAAAGAATGAATAAAGAGGCAACTTTCATCAATAAATATCTTCCACAACTCAATATGAACACATAACTTAATACAGAACACTACTAACTTTTCAATTAATACCACTAACCCCAATACATCCCATACACCATTCACATTATAGATCTACATCTACCCTAATTACACCAAATCCAGAACTACTTACCTCCCTAACACATACGGACTTTTATTTTGGCTGAAAATAAACGGGAAATTTGAATGTTCATTCTCCTCATTTTAATATCTTTCTTGACACTCCAAGAAGCCAAGAAATAAACTAAACCATGACCATCATGTGGCAGCTGAAGCAAGATTACCAAAAACATGATCAGCCATTATTATGATTGACCGTTGACTGAACACTATTCAATTTTTTTTCTCCGTGTTTTTCTCCTTGTCTCCGTATTCTTTCTGTTGAAGAGCGTAGCTCGAAACGTCAAAGACTTTCCGTATTCCCGAGCGTCATACTAATACATCCTTTTGTTATTTACACCACCTGTCCTCGTCTGTTGTTGTTTTTTCGTACATTCTCCCATATATATATATATATATATATATATTATAAATATAATTATAAATAAATATATATGAGCTTTTAAATAAGTTCTCCACCAATAATGGTGCTTTCATACCGATGGGCTTGGTAAAAATTGTTAATTGTTAATCGATTTATTAATTAATAAATTGATAATCTGTTACCCTTTTAATTTGTAATATATATATATATATATATATATATATATATATATATATATATATATATATATATATTTACACATATATATATACATACATGCACACATACATACATATATATATATATATATATATATATATATATATATATATATACACACACACACATATATATACATATATATATATATGTATATATATATATATATTAATATTATTGACAAAATAACGTTGAAAATCATAGAAATAGGACGAATGCTACTGTTAACTAGATAGAGGCGATCACCTCTCGGAGTTTATAAACAGCAGCATTCATCTTATTTCTATGGTTCGTTTGGCAACAAATATCAATACTCAGTGCTGCTGCTGTATTTCTTCTTTCTAGAAATTTAGAAATTATAATATTCATATATGTATAATAATAATAATAATAATAATAATAATAATAATAATAATAATAATAAGAAGAAGAAGAAGAAGAAGAAGAAGAAGAAGAAGAAGAAGAAGAAGAAGAAGAAGAAGAAGAAGAAGAAGAAGAAGAAGAAGAAGAAGAAGAAGAAGAAGATGTTTTTGGAGATGTTTATATTTATGACAGTTTGAATTTACCAGTTTCACAGGAACTAATGGCACAAATAACAACGTTGTATTCACCACAAACAAACATTATTCCTACAATTCAACAAGTTCATATCATGAATCCCCAAGTTGGCGCATATGATTGTGGCCTTTTTGCCCTGGCGTATGCATTTGAACTGGTCATTGGAAACGCTCCAGAGAAATTTCTATTTGATCAGTCAAAAATGCGAGCACATTTAAGATTTTGCCTCGAAAACAATAGATTTGTTCCTTTCCCGAAAGTAAAGGTTTTTCAAATGTCTACTAATACCACAGACGTCACTCACTTTCTATCATCTACCCAGAAATGGATTACCCCTAGAAAGACGAGTAAAAATTGTAAAGTCTCACATGACCATTCAGAACAAATTTTGTCACCGAATAGGTTCCACGTTTTAAGTGAAGATTACGAGCAACACCCAAAAAGTAGTCAGGAATCTAAAGAAAAAAAGACTCTGAAAACCACTTGCCCGAGAAAAACCATCACATTAGAGAATAAGTCGGTTATAAATTTATCCAAATTAAAACTTTCGCCCGACGATGTCTCAGTCTTAGAGCTTGGACTGAGTTTTTGCCCAAGCACTAAAAATTTCGACAAGAATAAACTAGCTCAAGGGCTATTTCAGTTTGTCCGCCGCCACAAGCTGAAAGAATATTTTTTTGAGAAAACTGGTAACGAGGCAGCAGAAAACCCTATATTTCCTAAAAATAATGATGATGATCGAATCTGGCATAATTGGATTGAAAAGAATCCCAATTGGTATCCAGATAAAGTTCGGGAGGGATGTTCACAAGCACTACTAGAATTTCTTGAATCTTGTCAGGCAGGCATTAGAGAAAGCCTTAAAACAACTGGAAAGAAATCCTGGAATAACCTCACAAATTCCCAGCGTTACGCACTCCGACGTCTAGCTAATAACGATTCTATTGTTATTAAGATGGCGGATAAGGGAGGCGATATCGTCATTATGGACAAAAGTGAGTATATTTCGGCTTGTGAAGAAGTTTTAAATGACAAAACTTCATATGAAGAATTACCTGTCGATCCAAACCCCAATTACAGAGAGGAACTTGACAAAATAATTTTGGAAATGGAGGAAAACAATTTCGTTAGTAAGGCTGAATCTAGGATTTTAAGGTCTGAAAGAAGAACACCTGTATTTTATTGTCTCCCTAAAATACACAAAAAGTTCGAAAAGTTTCCTCCAATGCGCCCAATTTGCAGCGGATATGAATGCTGTACGGCCAAAATTTCGGAATGGCTGGATGGCTTTCTACTCCGCGTCGCAAAAAGATCAAGTTCCTATATTCGGGACACTTTTGATTTTGTATCTAAAATCAATAACTTTTTTAAACGCCGAGGCCGTGTTGAGAACTGCTTTTTGGTAACCATGGATGTTTCCTCCTTATATCCTAATATTGACCACAATGAAGGGGTAGAAGCATGCATGGATGCCTTTGAAAAGCGGTCAAATAAAAGTGTTCCAACAAATTTGCTCTGTAGATTATTGAGGTTTGTGTTAGAAAGTAACACAATGCAGTTTAGACAAAGATTCTACCACCAGACGAAGGGTTGCGCCATGGATACCCCCATGGCAGTTAATTTCGCTAATGTCTTTATGACAAATTTTGAGACACAGTTACTGAAGACATTTAAATCCCTTCATGGTCATGAACCAATACTCTGGTTACGGTTCATTGACGACGTATTTTTTGTCTGGGAAGGATCACAGGATAGTTTAATGGACTTCTTGCATTTCTGTGATTGTTTTGCTAGAAACTATGGCTTTAAGTCCAATATAAAATTTACGTCTAGTTTTTCAAAAACTAGCGTTGAATTTTTGGACACAAAAGTCAAGTTTTCTGGAGGCAGAATAGTGACAGAGTTATTTTGCAAGCCAACGTCATCCCACATATATCTCCACCGCCGCTCCGATCATCCACATCATCTTATTCGGTCAAATCCGAAATCCCAATTTTTGAGGATAAAACGGATTTGCACTGACATAGGGGATTACTGGAAACATGCAAATGCTTTTGTATGTCATTATGTCAAACGAGGTTACAGTGAATCACGTTTAAAGGAAATAGCAAGTGAAATAGCTAAGATTAGCAAAGATAGTCAAACCTACACGCCTAATCTTAGCAAACAAAATACAACAGATTACAGAATTCCTTTAGTGATTAACTGGCACCGACGTTTCGCTGGCATTTCAAAAGTGTTGCATGAAAGTTACCAACATGTGGCAAAAATATATCCCAATTTCAAACAAACATTTCCTCAGCCTCCCATTGTAGCCTTTCGACGGAATAAGAACATAAAAGTATTATTGACCTCTATATCTGATTCCAAGAAAACGAACATTGGAGTATCTACACGCTGTATCTTAAAGAACAGCCGCAAGAGAGGTAAGCCCTGTTCATTGTGCAACAACATGAGTGAAGTGAATACCATCAAAAATCATAATAGAAATGTTATGATTTATACAGAAGGGCGAACCTGCAAAGATTCCCATTTAGTGTACGGTGCAGAATGCACGAAACATAACTTGATTTATGTTGGTTGTACAACGGAACAATTAAACAAGAGGTTTAATGGGTACAGATTCGACGTCAGGCACAAGAACAGTAGTTCAACAGAACTTGCTGAACATTTCGTTTCAAGCGGCTGCAATTTTGAAGAAGATTTGAAAGTGCACATTCTCAAAAAATATCCTGAATGTACCCCACTTTCACTTCTCAGAATGTATGAGGAGAAATATGTTTGCGGGTTATTGACATCACGCCCTGGAGGAATGAATAAGATGACAGGAGAATATCATCAAATTTATACAAAACTGTTTGATTGAATATTCTTCTTTCTCTCTTTTTCTTTTCTTTTTCTGTCGTCTTCCTTTTTCTTTCTTTCTTTCTTTCTGCTTATTAAAAAACTGACAAAAGCTGATGATGTCATTCTATCAACGTATGGACGCTGATTACTCACGTTCATAGTTTACGTTTGGTTTCTGAAATTTTGAATTTTCAATCACCATTTGGTTTGAACTTGAGAAAGACAGACGTTCTGTCGAAATATTGTTCAAAAAATAAAACATCTAAAATCGCACTCTTCGTCTTGACTAATAATAATAATAATAATAATAATAATAATAATAATAATAATAATAATATTGGAAGTGTTACCTTAATTGATTGGAAGTGTTATTATGTACGTTGTTTTGTCTTTGTATAAAAGATAGGCTACATCAAATATTCTGCTTAATACCACAGATTTGCTTGTCAGTTGTTTGACCTTAACCAGTTGAGCATGTCCCTTGGTGGCTGACGATATGTGCATCTCTGATCATGAGCAGAAGTAGTGCATCATGGCCATCATAGCCATGTGTTGAGAGGAGTTCTTTGGAGCTTCAATAATTCACCTTTGGAAACATGGGTGTTTTGCTCAACATCCTTAAAGAAACCTTATTCAGGGACCTTTTGAGCGGGATGGGCTACTCCACCTGAAAAAATCCTAACTGGGCCCCACCTGCAAGGTCATGAGCTGTTTATCTTGATATGAGATCACTATGTTGCGCACATATGGTTGTGATGCATGTTCCCGGTGTACCCTTACCAGACGGGTAGTCATGATGGGTATATTGGGCTTTGTATATTTTTACCTCAGTGTCACTTTGATGGCATGCACTGCTCTCTCACTCAATAATAATAATAATAATAATAATAATAATAATAATAATAATAATAATAATAATAATAATAATAATAATAATAATAATATTGCACTACTGGGCACTACACACATCCTACGCAAAACACTTTCAATACAGTAACCATAAGAGCACCACAGCACATACCTAAGGCACACAGAGCTGCAATCGGTAGTGAAGTGAAAGTACGTTATAAAGATAAAATTACTGAACAATAATAATAATAATAATAATAATAATAATAATAATAATAATACGATGTATACTTTCGGTGCTGATATCAGAATGGAGTTCGGACTGTGAAAGTGTGGTGTGTTAGTATTGAACAGAGGCAAAATCAAATGTATGGACGGGCTAACGATATCGTCCGGGGAGGTTATGAAGCAGATAGAAGAGACAGGCTATAAGTACTTGGGGATTTTGGAAATGGA
The DNA here is from genome assembly GCF_046866305.1 of Octopus bimaculoides. Classification (NCBI taxonomy): domain Eukaryota; kingdom Metazoa; phylum Mollusca; class Cephalopoda; order Octopoda; family Octopodidae; genus Octopus; species Octopus bimaculoides. The sequence goes on from NC_142930.1 coordinate 169,109,747, forward strand.
TAAATCGATGGAGAAAGATATGACAGAAAAATTTAGGGTGGAGTACTTGTGCAGACTGAGACTGATTCTTAAGTCGAAGTTAAACAAACGGAATAAGATCGAAGCTATCAACACCTGAGCGGTTTCACTCCTTAGATATGGAGCAGGGGTAATCGCATCGACAGTTGACGAACTAAACAGCTGAGACAGAAAGACAAGTTGCTAACTAGATATGGGTCACTCCACCCAAAAAGGACACAGACAGACTGTATGTACCAAGAAAAAGAGGAGAAAGAGGACTTATTGGATGCGAACACAGCATTAGAGCAGAAGAAAACGACATAGCATGGTATGTAAAAAATGCCACAGAACCGCAATTACTAGACGTAAGAAGGTCAGGCTTGTGCAGGATGAAAGATTGCAAAGATAAAGCACTGTACAAGAAACTGAAAACGAATGAAGCTGAAAATAGGAGGATAAAGAAAAGAATGCATGGTCAATTTCATTGGGATGTTGAAGATAAGACAGACAGAGAAAAAAGATGGCTGTGGATGACTAAAAGTGATTTAAAACCTGAAACGGAGGCTCTAATCTGTGCTGCCCAGAGGAAGCACTAAGAACAAACTACATAATATATAAAATAGACAACACATCGGGAAGTGATAAGTGCAGAATCTGTGGACAAAACGGTGAAACCGTATGGCATATTACCAGCCAATATACGCCATTAGCCCAGAAGGAATATGAGAGACGCCTCGACAATATAGCCAGGCTTATCCATTGGACACTTTGCAACAAGAATGGACTTGACAGAGCAAAAAATTGGCACGAACATAAGCCCGAAGGCATCATCGAAAATAGAAATGCAAAGATTCTATGGGATTTTATGATTCCGTGCGACCATGAGATAGAGAATAGGAAGCCAGACATAGTCTTAACTGAGAATGGAAATAAACGATGCTGGATCATAGATATAGCATGCCCAGCTGACAAATAGGTATACGATAAAGAAGGAAGAAAATCTGAGAGATATGAAAGGTTAGCTTGGGAAGTTAAGCAGTTGTGGTCGATGAAAAAGGTGGTAGTAGTACCAATAATTTTCGGAGCCCTGGGAACAGTGAGCGAAAATCTCAAGAAGTACGTGGAATGAATAGGGGCTGCAATAAGGGTGGAGCACTTCCAGAAAACAGCACTGCTCGGAACCGCTCGAATACTCCGGAAGGTGCTCGAAAAATAAGGGGTGTTACCTTAGTTCACTGGTAGTGAACAGCTGACACTGTAGTACATCTCCAGTTTTAGAAGCTGTGCAAGGTAATAATAATAATAATAATAATAATAATAATAATAATAATAATAATAATAGTAATAGTAATAATAATAATAATAATAATAATAATAATAATAATAATAATAATAATAATAATATTAAATGAAATGGTTTTGTTTTAGAGAGAAGATAAATAAGCGCGAAGTGTACCTTGCATGTGTTGTTTTTATTGTGGAATCAAAGTGTGTGTGTGTGTGTGTGTGTGTGTGTGTGTGTGTGTGTGTGTGTGTGCGCGCGTGTGTATGTGTAGGACCGAAGAATATCTGTGGTCCTTTTTAGGGCCTCTAGGAATGGACGAGTTATTCTTAGGATATTTGGCCGGAATGAATACAGAAGAGTGTGCAATACCCACAAATGGCCCTTGTGGGTTTGAAGCTATAATTCGACCTTCAACATTTGTTTGCAACCTTACACTTGCCATGTATCTAACATTAGCAGACATTCATTTACAAACCATTAAATAGTAAAATAGTAAAAGTTGGGAAAGAGGCATCTGTATTCAGCTATCTCGCTCAGAATCCCGATCCAACTAGTGTTAGTTGTCACTCTGTCATAAAACAGCGAAACAGAATTTATTGCGTTCAATATTTGATATAAGGTTTCAACATGTTGTGTAATAAAAATGTATAACTCCAAAATCGGCTTATTAAAAATGTTACACATAGTTTACGTCGAAGGATAATATAAAACTGTCATTTGGAAATCCTTGAGGCAGTAAAGACGTTTTGTGTTTTAAGTCTTCTTACGTTTAATTATGCGTAGGTTGCGTGATTGGAATGTATATTATATCTATAGTTCTGGGTGTATATATGTGTATGCATGCATCTTCTTCATGTAAATATGTATATAAGTATATCTATGTGATTCACACATATATATATATATATATATATATATATATATATATATATATATATATATATATATATATATATATATATATATATATATATATATATATATATATATATATACATATATATATACATACATATGTGTGTGTGTCTGTGTCTGTGTTTATGTGTGTGTGTAAATCAATGAATGACAAAATATCAAGAATAACATGATCGTTTCCATTAGCTTATAGCTGTTTCTTCTATGAGGAGTATTATACTCTTGTACTCAGAGCTAAGTGCTTCCGTGTTATTTTATATCTTCTTCGGAGCTATATAAGTGAAGTTTATATTTACTGCAGAAGGTATTTAAAACATGCAGGTAAGAAAGAGGAGAAATACATGATGGAATAGAGTCATTGAAAGTGGCATGACGATTTTTAGAGGAGAATGCATCAAGATGGAAATTTGAAAAAACCGTAACTTACGAAGAAATCAGTACATATGTCATCTTGAATCAAATACAACGTATGATTTAAGCTTTACTTCAGAGAAAGAGCAGATCAAGCAAAACTATTTGAATGAACGTCTAAGACAAGACATCGTGAAGGCGTGGAATGGAGGAAGGTAATACAACTTTGATAATGAACGATCCAACGAAGTGAAAAGTAGCTGGAAATTATCGATCAATCACGTGTTTCTGTTTGTTATGAAAGATACTAACAGGTATTTTTCAGAAAAAAAGAAAAGATACAATCGCTTGATACGAAGCAGTTTACTAATTAGCAAAGAGAAAGGGTGCAGGAAATGATGAAAAAGCACCAAAGACCATATGATTATTAACAAAATGATAATGAAGAACGATAAGGAGAGACTCTGTTTGGCGTTGTTTGATTTCAATATGACTAAGGACAACATTGTGTGTCATTGTGTGCCATAGTGGAGTCACTTAAAAGGCTTGACAGAGCTGACATCTACATCAACATACTCGTTGCTAGCATGGCACACCGGAAAATAAATTTGATGGGGAACAAGCGATCATTGGGTAGTGTAACCATTAAAAATGGTAGATTCCAGAGCGAGACGTTGTTGCCTTAATTATTTGTTATGATGGCAATGCCCATTACGAAGACAGATACGTCAAAATGCGTGTTAAACCTGGAAGAAGTTCAATTCCTATACAACACTTATGCTTCACAAATAGCTTGAAATAGCTGTCCATACAGTAGAGAGATATGTTTCAGTGATCTTGGAGTTGAGTTTGGTATAACAAAATATGAAGTTTTAGCTGTGAAGAGAGAGAACAGAGTTCATTTTATGAAAACATACTTAAAGAACGAATTACTAAACCTTATGAAAGCAGACGCTAGTCTCTAGGACCACGGGAAGTTGATGATATGCTGTAGAAAACGAAGAAAAAAAAACATGGATTTTTAAAGCTTATAGATTGCATTTAGTGAAAACCAAATTCAATTCAAGGAATCTCATAAACCCGATAATCGCATAAGCACTTTCAGTAGTGTGATATTGTGTAAAATAATGAAGAAGCTTAAAGAGGAATCAGGGGTGTCACTCACACACACGCAAACACGCACACACGCACATACACACACACACATACATACGCGCGCGCACACCAAACAGAGAATCGCTACGCTAAATGCACATGAACACGTCATAGAAAAACAAATTTCAATCTTCAATACAGGAATCAGCAGATTGGAAGGAGAATATTTAGCATATCTGTGAAGGGAAAACAAAGGCCAATAAACAATTATCTTGCAAAAAGTATAGAATAGTAACTTAGAACATACTGCGATAGATTTAGAAGTGTTGAGCCTGAGAGGAAGAAACGATAAAAGAGCAGGATAATTTGTGAAAAAAAACAAAGGAAACGCTAGAAGAAATGTAACTAGATATGTGGTTCCGCAGAGACTCGAAGAATGTGAAAACTCAGGACTGATCATAGGAGAGGTTTGGGTGGAGATTTAAAGTAAGAAACTGAGTGTTTATGGGTGGCTGCTCAAGATTAAGACCTCAACATTCAGCATGAGTATGTACTGCACTGCTTCGACGAGGAAAATACTTTAATAATATCTTGAAAGCGATATCAAACTGGAAAACTCCGGGATCAGAATTGGTCCTGGAATTTTGGTTGAAATGTTCCACTGCGCTTCATGAGACAAGAAATATTCTTGAATGCATGACAAAAGGCAGCGCGGTGTTGGCAGTGAAAGATCAAAATAAAGGGAAAATGCAAAGCAGCGACTGACCAATAACTTGCCTTCCACTAAAGTGGAGGTTGCTAACATTTGTTGCTGTAAAAGATTTATAGGAGTATGGTGAGGAAGGATTCCCACTAAAAGAAAAATAGCAAGAAATAAGCAAATGTTCTGAAGAGACAAACGTCCTACTATATATAGATCAGCAAGACCTCCGAGTACTACAAAATTGAGTTAAAAACTTAGCAACTAAATGGTTCCATTACCAAAAGGCATATGATAGTGTGCCGCATACATGAATACAAGACTACCTCCAGATATTTGGGATAACGTAGAATGCTGTTCAGCTGTTCCGAGACAATATGGAAAGTTTGATGAAAATCTTTCTCCAATTCCTTGCATAGTCTTTCTTCTAAGAAACCTGTAACGAAGTTATCATTCATATGGCGGTGCAAATTTTGTTCCCATAGCTGCGCTCTTTATCTGTCGATATATTTTACTATTAAGTCTAAAGGAGTCTTCTTCTAGTACTGGGCGTGTGGCTATTTTAATGAAGTCTACTTTCTGAAGCATTCGTTTGTCCTTCCTATATGTTTTCTATCTAGTGCTTGATTGTTTCCAGGCCCAAAGTGTGAGGCATATTAATATAAAGGTTAATGACGTTGTGGGAGAGTGTGTGGGATGTATGTGAGAAAATCGATGTCGTCTCGTATATCGCTCGATATTATTGGCCATAAGAACTTAAGGAGCTTAACACTTAACAAAATGATTTAGTTACGGATTGAGGCCCAGCAACTATTGGTCTCAATTTGAGGTCAGTGGATTTTATTTTTTATGTAATGGTTTTTCTGTTAATTTATAGCTTCTGTATTTATATTTCTGTATGACTTCTGTCCCAATATTTTGTCTTTATAATAGTCTCTGTCCATTATCCCTATCTGTCCATTATCCCTATCTGTCCATTATCCCTATCTGTCCATTATCCCTATCGCCCTGCCCTTATCAGCCTCTTTCAGGATACTTGGGTTGTCATTCTTCAGTGTTAATAAATCTTCTTTTTCTTTACAAAGATTTTGATTGCATTTACGAGTATTGAGAGGGAATTTGGAAATTGTAACTATATATGTATCTAAATGTTTGTCACCTCCCGTGTAAGGGGTGAAGCGGGATTTATTTCTGACAATCGACTCGTCATTTAAATTCTTATCGCCAAAGAATGTTGACAATTGACTCATTATTTATATTCTTATTGCCAAAGAATTCTATCAGGCGCAGATGTTCAAAATCTGCCTTTGTTTCTATGACATTAGAGGTGGATGCAGAGATGCAATTGAAACAATTCAATAAAGGACTCATTTCATTTTTGCTGAGGCATCTTTTTTGATTAAATTTATAATTTTAGGGTCAATATTTTGTACTATTTTCTCCCTTGAAAAGGGGTTGAAGTATTGTGTCTCCATTTTATGTTTCAGGAGTTCCCATTTCTTCGTAGATGAGGGTAAGATTCATGTTCTAGGTTTAAATTCCGTCAGATATACAGTTTGTCTTCTTCCCACTTTCTTCGATGCTTGTTATGCCATTCGGGATGTCTGAAATTGATGGTCGTAAGACATGGGCTTTCAATGATGTCTATCTGCATTATAATTTCTATGTTGTCTGTATTTTCCCTGTGTTTCCCCACATGTATTCGTCCCTTTAGGTTATTTGGCATTATGAGTTGATGGTTGTCGTCCATACTCTGTGCGTTTGTTTATACTACAGTTATATTTTGGTTTTGTGGCGTACGGATTTCTAGTGTCAATTTGGGATGATATCGACGTCATTTCCGCATATACTTTTCGATGACTAGAAGCCTCATACCTGTGTCTGGTTCCTCTAACATCGATATCCACGCTTGGTATTGATTTTCATTGTGGCTTTTCTTTCATAATGAATATTTTCTCCATAGTTTATTTCCAAATTAATGAACCATTTTTGTTGGTTTTCCCATATTTTGTGGATCTTTCCTCGTCCCGTTTGGTGTCTTCTTTCCATAGTTGTACTATTTCTTGACTTTAATTGTCACATCGTTCAGAGAGTAAATATGACTGCCGCAATTGTTTGAATTTTTCTTCATGTCGTACTTTTTGTAATTGGTGAAGAGACATTTCAGTTTCCAGACAGCGTAATGCTAAGTTTGCACATATGTTGTTTTTTTTTTTTTTGTTACTTCTAGCATTTTACTTTTTATTTCTTTAATGAGGGAATTTTCTGGGAAGGATTGAGTTTCTTTGTTTCGCCAATTTCGGTAGGTGTTGGCTATGTTGTTACATCGAATGCTTTTCCAATATACATGTTTGTGCTGATTCGGAAGTTTATTCCTGAATTGTGGTTTCAATGGATTTTGCTTTTGTATATCAACTTTTGTTACTTTCTTGTAAATCTTTCTTTGAGATGGGCGTGGTTCATTGGTAAAGTCTGTGTAGTTGGTTCTTATCGCTTAAGCATTTTAAAGGTGAGTAACTTGCGCAAGAATATCATTCACTGCTTTATCTATAGTGGTGAACAGTTTGTCCATTTGAAGATCAGAAAATTCAACTAACTAGATAATTCTGTGCGAAATTCTTCCGTGTTTCTGTGTGTAGATTGTTTGAAATGATGTACAGATTTTATATATTAAGGAAAAAGAAAAGGTCAGAATTTTGGATAATTCTTTATTAGCGCTTTCGTCTCATTCATGGAAACTCATCAGATATATGTCTTAGAGAAATTTTTTTTACCATTTTATACAAATCTAAGAGGGGGTGTTTTTGTTTTGTTTTATTATCTATAAGTACGTATATAGAAAATAAGAAAGAGAAAAGAGGAAGGAAGAGAAGAGGGAAAGAAAGTTGGAAATACAGAGAAGAAAAGAAAAGTGAAAAGGAAGTAGAGAGAAAGAAGGAATGTATTTCAAGATTGTCTGATTTATAGCTTTATTACAGGTGGCTGCTTCTGACACTTTTTCAAGATGTCACATTTGGTTCGTAAAGAAAAGGAGAAAGAAAGACAGGAACAAGGGAAACAAAAAGAGAAAGAAAAGAGAAAGAAAGACCGACAAACTTTAAACACACATACACACACATACGCACATACACATACACACACACACACACACACACGCACACACACATATATATATATATATATATATATATATATATATATATATATATATATATATATATATATATATATATATATATATGGGAGAATATACAAATAATAACAACAGACGAGGACAGGTGGTGTAAATAACAAAAGTATATATTAGTATGACGCTCGGGAATACGGAAAGTCTTTGACGTTTCGAGCTACGCTCTTCAACAGAAAGAATACGGAGACAAGGAGAAAACAAATGTGGAAAAGTTCAAAAGTTTTTTAGACGTCGTGGTATATTGAAGCGATTTCCAATCAGAAGATGGGTCCAGTGTAATCCGTGGGTAGGAGAGGTGCAGCCGGAGGGTATAAAGTTCAGAATCAAACAGTCCAGATCCAGAAGGAAAGAAGGTAGAATCCAAAAGTTGGTAGTGTGTGATGAGAGGAGACAGGATTAGCTGGTGCGACCACGTGAGCGTGTATTATATGTGGGAGAATATACAAATAATAACAACAGACGAGGACAGGTGGTGTAAATAACAAAAGTATATATTAGTATATATATATATATATATATATATATATATATATATATATATATAGAGAGAGAGAGAGAGAGAGAGAGAGAGAGAGAGAGAGAGAGAGCAAACTAGCTCGTTAAAGAAATCTCTATTAGAGCCGAAAGCACTATTTATTCGGAGAAGTAATATTATCGCCACCTAAACATGGATGTTCGATTCTGCTATTTTAAACACACAAGGACGCTTCCTTCAGCTGGTTATTCGGTGCATTTTGTACTAGATATATATCGCAAGCGAGGAGAGAACTTCCCTACTATTCTAGCTCGGAGACCACCAAACCACGTGGTTTCGACCTCATTTTCGTCATCCTCGTTGATGGACACTCGTTCGTTAAAAAGAGGTGTTGTCTGTTCTGATAGAACACCCACGTTTACGTGGCGATGAGCATTACTTTATGTATATAGAGAGAGAGGCGTAAGAGTGGCTGTGTGGTAAGTAGCTTGCTTACCAACCACATGGTTCTGGGTTCAGTTCCACTACGTGGCACCTTGAGTAAGTGTCTTCTACTATAGCCTCGGGCCGACCAAAGCCTTATGAGTGGATTCGGTAGACGGAAACTGAAATAAGCCTGTCGTATATATGTATATATATATATATATATATATATATATATATATATGTGTGTGTGTGTGTGTGTGTGTGTGTGTGTGTGTGTGTGTGTGTGTGTGTGTGTGTGTGTGTGTGTGTGTGTCTGTGTTTGTCCCCCTAACATCGCTTGATAACCGATGGTGGTGTGTTTACGTCCCCGAAACTTAGCGGTTCAGCAAAGTAGGCCGATAGAATAAGTACTAGGCTTACAAAGAATAAGCCCTGGGGTCGATTTGCTCGACTAAAGGCGGTGCTCCAGCATGGCCGCAGTCAAAATGACTGAAACAAACAAAAGAAAAAGAAAGATATATATATATATATATATATATATATATATATATATATATATATACAAACACATACATACACCCCTGTACACCTGTATGTGAGTGCTTTAGTTATAAATAATTAGCAAGAGTGTAAGTTATATCGATTATCACAATGAGAACTACTTTTTATGCTAAGATTTTTTTATCAGACACAGTAACCGGAAACATTTCTGTACACTTCTTCCTGTCTATACATATATCTACCTTTTTTTATGATTGTCTCTAATTAAAATCATTTCCTTACTTCATACTGTGGTAATTTAATAACTTTTAATTTGATCAGGCCGTCACTATTCACAGTGACTCCTTCCACCTCACTTCCATCATAAAATTACTGATGTATTTCTCCCCTCTAGCATAAAGTCCAGCCCACACCTAATTCATGGCTATATAGTAATATCAATTTTATAAGTGTTAGTGCCAGCCGAATGACATTAACTTAAATAAATTTCTCTCGCGGGATAATACATTACTTGTTCGGATTATTTTCAGAATTTCTTCGATAATCTAACCAGTCATCCATACATTCCGTTCTCACATCTTAACTTTAACACGCATCAGTGAAGCGATGTAAAGAGTTAAAGCAAAAGAGAACAGTAGTTTATGCCAGTCTTCATTAAGTTCTTCATATTTATCTAGATTTTATTTTCTCCTGTAGAGTCATGAGAGCCGCATAAATCTGTTATTCCTTCAGACTGGCTGCATTCGTTTAAACAGGCGAGTACATTATCAGAGTCAATATAATGAAATTACTAAGCCTATCTATGATTCAAATGTTTGCTTTACAATTACAATTATGATTTTGCTTACTTAAAAACCAACAATATAAACACATATCTGCATATAACATTTTTCATAAAAATACCTATTTACTATATTTTGTGATTATCTATCAATCAATAGTCATTACATCAACTCAGTAAAACTGATTTAAATCTAGATTCTCAATATTTAGTTACAAAAATTTCGTGTTGTACCTATCATAGTTTGTAAGATATGTTTAACAGTGATAGTTGATTCACGAATTCAATTTTGACTAAATATAGATTTTGTCTCGAACTTCAATGTTCGCACTTCTACGTACTACCATATTAAATATATTACCTGTGTCTTGGGTATGACTTTAAACAAGTGGGACCCTGAGTTTCAGGACTTTGGAAAGTGTGACACCACCTCTTAATCACCATCTTCTTTGGTCTACTCTGACCTAACTATGGGTCAACTGGCATGTTATGGAATAAACTCCAAGTACAAAATATCACTTTCGTGTGAGTGCCTTGTGAAAAGAAAAGGATCAAGAAGTGAGACCCCCTTAGTTCTACTTTTTACTCCCTCCTGGCCATTTCATGGTAAGTGGAGCTCTCCAGCTGTGTAAATCCATTCATACCGCAGGGGTCTCATCCCGCTGAGCCACTATGGATAGACCTGGTGTAAAGATTGGGATCGATTTGCGCAAACTGACCGTCACTTTAGAATACAACTAAGCGGTTCCAGGAAGTAAAACCCCACAGCATCAAGGATCGATTTACACAGCCACTTGGAAGTGTGCCACTTTTCCTCATGATCTTCAGACACGCAAAAACTGCAATAATAATAATAATAATAATAATAATAAGAAGAAGAAGAAGAAGAAGAAGAAGAAGAAGAAGAAGAAGAAGAAGAAGAAGAAGAAGAAGAAGAAGAAGAAGAAGAAGAAGAAGAAGAAGAAGAAGAAGAAGAAGAAGAAGAAGAAGAAGAAGAAACCATCAAGCAAAAGGTATGTGCTAAAGCTGCCCGCATAGCAAGGTATGAAAAGCGTGTTAGATTCTTCCGAGATAAAAACATGTTCAAAAATAACCCCCAAAATTTCTACAGGAAGATAGGGAAAACACCAGTAACAATAAAGTCTGTCCCATCAAAAGAAGAAGTGCAAGAATTTTGGAATAAAATCTGGGCAGAAGATAAAACACACAATGAAAAGGCCCCTTGGATTGATAGAATATCTACAGACCTAGACTCCTTAGAGAAGCAAAAGTGGGAGGGGGGTCAAGATAGAAGATATAAGATCTGCTCTCAGGAGGTCAAGCAAATGAAAGTCTCCAGGAAAGGATAAAATTCCTAACTTCTGGTTGAATGCCTTCCCAGAAAGCCATGAACTGCTAACAAAACTTTACAACGATGTTTTGCAAAATCCTAGTTTGATGCCTACTTGGCTAGTTAATGGTTTAACATTCCTGCTTCCAAAAAATGAGGAAACAAACGAACCAAAAAATTATCGCCCCATAACCTGCTTAACAACAATGTATAAGACGCTAACATCTGTCCTAACCGAGTACACCTATAGTCTTTTAATAGAAAGTAGCATATTCCCTAATGAGCAAAAGGGATGTAAACGTGGATCTTATGGTTGTAAAGATCAGCTACTCATCAATAAGATGATCTTAGAAGATTGTCACAAGCGACACAAAAACTTGTCAATAGCCTGGATAGACTATAAAAAGGCCCTTGATAGCCTACCACATAGCTGGATTAGGAAATGTATAAAATAGCTCCTACTCTGCGAAACTTTTTATCTGTAAGTATGAGATCATGGAGAACCACACTGATGTTGAACAATGACAATGAATCTCTAAATACTGGAGATGTAAGAATTTCATGTGGCATTTTCCAGGGTGACTCACTATCACCACTCCTCTTCTGTCTAGCCCTAATACCGCTCTCAAAATTGCTCAATGATGCACAGTATGGTTATAAAATAATTGATAAAAATATAAATCATCTCATTTACATGGATGATTTAAAGCTCTATGCAAAAAATGACCAACAACTCAAAGGCCTACTAGCGATTGTTAAACAATTCAGTGATGACATCAGGATGCAATTTGGCCTTGATAAATGTGCAAAAGCTACCTTTATCAAAGGAAAAATGACAAATACATCTAATGTGAACCTTGACCAGCAAAATGTCATAAAAGAGTTAGAACCAGCGGAGAGCTACAAATACCTAGGGGTAATTGAAGGGGACAATATCAAGCACTCAGTGATGAGGGAAAGGATCAGAAGAGAATGTTATCGCAGGGTGAGAGCAATACTGAAGACAGAGCTGAACGCGAGAAACAGGATCGAAGCGATCAATGCTCTAGCCATACCAGTCGTGACTTACAGTTTCAATATCGTTAACTGGTCAATTACTGAAATATGTAATGTTGACAGAAAAATACGAAAACTGTTGACAATGCATAGAATGCACCACCCTAAGTCAGATATAGAACGTCTTTATCTGCCAAGAAAAGAGGGAGGCCGAGGACTTCTACAGCTGGCATTATCAATGAAGGTAGCCACAATTGGCCTAGACACCTATCTGAAAAACTCTGAGGACTGGATGCTAAAACTTGTCTTAAAACATGAAAGCAAGAAAGCGTCTTACTCAGTAACAAAACAGGCAAAGGACTATCTAAGTGAATTCCAATTGCAACAAATTCAAGAATTAGACGAACTAGAAACACCTGCAGAAAAGCTAAGCGCTTGAAAACCCGTGCAAAAATTGCTGCCTTAGATATTATGACTGAAAAATGGCATGGAAAACCTCTCAATGGCAAATACCCAAAGAGAGCGAATAATGCAGATATTGACAAAGCCCTTACCCACCAATGGTTAATGGCCTCTGGCTTGAAATCAGAAACAGAGGGGTTTATCATAGCAGCCCAAGATCAATGCCTACCTACAAAGAACTACCAGGCCAACATATTAAAGAACGGCAGCTCCCCATTATGTCGTATATGCCAACAACAAAATGAGACCATCGATCATGTTCTCTCCATGTGCAGTCTGCTTGCGCCTACAGAGTATCTCAACAGGCATGATAGAGCTGCACAATATATTCACTGGGTAATATGCAAAAACCTGGACTTGCCCCATGATAAAAACTGGTGGGAACACAAACCACCCCCAGTACTTGAAAATGATCACATTGCACTCCTCTGGAACTTCACCATTCAAACTGACAGAAAGATAGACGCAAATAGGCCAGACATCAGACTGAAAGACTTCAGACAAAAATCATGCCTCCTCATTGATATGACTGTCCCAATCGATATAAATGTATCTGTCAAGACCTACCAAAAAATGAGCAAATATAAAGATCTTGAAATAGAAATTAGCAAAATTTGGAATCTGAAGACGAAAACAATACCTATTGTCATAGGTGCCCTGGGAATGACAGCGAAACGGGCTGATTACTACCTAGCTCAGATACCAGGAAACCCCAAAATGGCTGACGTTCAAAAGATAGTGCTCATGGGAACTGCCCATATCCTACGTAAAATACTGTCTATGTGATCTCAAATTTTAAAGCAAACACATAATTTTCTTATGGTTTCTTAAACATTCACTTGAACAAAACTGTACAAATCCAAATATATGGTACCCTAGGCATAACACCTACATGAACTTCTAACTTGTTGTCTTTTGAGGTCTCTGGGTGAGACTTGGATCCAGCTTGTACAAATGCAAAACAAAAGTCAAACATAAAATAATAATAATAATAATATTAATAATATTAACATCAATATTAATATATATATATGTATATATATGTATGTATATATATATGTATATATATATATATATATATACATATATATATATATATATATATACATACATATATATATATATATGTATATATATATATATATATATATATATATATATATATATATATATATATATATATATATATATATATATATGTGTGTGTGTATATATATATATATATATGTATATATATATATATATAGACATATATATATATATATATATATATATATATATATATATATATACATATAGACATATATATATATATATATATATATATATATATATATATATATATATATATATATATATATATATATATATATATATATATATATATATGATAACCCAAAATTATTTTATTTAATAATGCATAATACACTTCTGAGAAATATTCTTCCAGTCACGGCTCACGTCCTGCGTTTGCGATGCTTCGTCAAGGAAGTGGAAGTGGAATCTTCAGCGACAGAGTTCTTCGTGTTGAAGGGCAAAAACTAGTATCAGCATGGGGTTAAAGAACTGTCAGAGAGGTGTCTTCAAACAGTATGCTGGCAATACATGGCTGTTACAAAAAATGAGGACGAAGATTTTATTACATAGAATCGTTAATATGCAGTGCGAGAAATTTAAAATTAATTAACTAACACCAGATATGTTTAAATGCTACATTTTCGTGCAAGGTTTAACAGCAAAGAAAGAAGCAGAAATTTGTAACAGAATTCTGACTAAATTTGAACAGAATCAGAAGCTAGCACTACAAGAAATATCTGAGGAATGCCAGAGAATAATAAACCTCATGCACGATATAGAACAAATTGAAGTGAGAAACTGCTCACATATACAATCGCAACGACTGAAAGTAAGAAATGAAAAGCAAAAAATTAACCCATGTTTTGAATGTGGAGAGTTACACTATAGATTAACAACTGTCCTTATAAAAATCGAAACTGCTCCAGATAGGTCATTAAAAAATCACACTGTAAAACAAAACCTAAAAAAAGACTGTTCAAGAGAAAAAAAAATCACGTAAACAGTTTATCAGTTACAAGAAGTTCGAGCGAGCCTCGAAGGAAATTTGTGTATGTAAACATTAACAATACGAAGGTAAAATTACTGTTAGATACAGGTAGCGACATTACTTTAATGAAAACACACGAAAAAAATAGGGAAACCCACAGAACAGAAAACATCGAAGATGGCTGGTGACGTCTCTGGGATTAAATTAACTTTCGAAGGCGACATTATTTGTAACTTCATATTTCACGGTAAGACTAAAAAAGCGAAAGCGTGTGTGTCAAAAACATGCAAGCATCCTTTTTGCAAATGACTGGATGATACTGTTCGACTTATGGGATTTACCCATAAATATTCTTTGTAAAAATGTAATGGAGTCGTGCACCAATTCAAAAACAGTCAGAAAACTTTAAAAAATGAAGTGAAAATGTTGTTCCCTGATGCTTTCTTGGATACGTTGAGTCGGTGCAATAAATTCAAAGCCAAATTTCAGGTGAAAGAAAATGCTATACCAATTTTCAAACCCAAACGTAATGTACCATTTGCAGCACTGGAACAGGTAAACAAAGAATTAGATAGACTGGAAAACAATGGGAATGATTGAAAAGATCAATTACTTAGATTGGACGAGCCAAACTGTAAAAATATGAATGAAATACGCGTTTCTGCAGATTTCCCACATTTGTATTATGTCAATGTTGTCTTCGAAACATGTGTCGGAAGTAAAAGAATTTAAATAACACCGGTGTTTAACTCCATTTATATATATATATATATATATATATATATATATATATATATATATATATATATATATATATATATAAACGATTAACACACTTTTTAAAGGCAAATCAATGCAACATATAATAGATCGTAACACTGGTTATGTGTGTGTGTGTGTGTGTGTGTGTGTGTGTGTGTGTGTGTGTGCGTGTGCGTGCACGCGTGTGTGTCATTTAAAAAAACCGAACGGACTACTAATATTTTTATGCTTTTATGATACCTTAACTACGTGTATAACCATTTTGAAGCTAAAGTAAAATCTGATTTTACAAATTTTAGATGTTCTCAAAACAAATTCGTATTTTTCTGATAAGACTTATAATGATTTATATGATAAATTGCTACATAACGCCATATTTACTAAATATAGGAAAACCAGTATAGATAGACACATTTATCTAAACAATGAGACAAAATTCCTCAGTAAACGGCGTAAAATTGATAATACCTTAGAATGCTTAGCCAAACAAAAATCACTAAAAATCACAAACCGAAATTCAGTAATAAACACATTCGTAGACTTTCAAACCCGGCAAGAACTGAAATGAGTTTGGTAGCTAAAAGAAGTGCTAAAGAAGATTATCATCAGAATTAGAGAGGCATCTAAACTACAACAGTTGGATATCTGCAGCTCTGTCATAGATTGGTTTAGGAATATAACGAAGCATAGGACTAGATTCACGCAATTTGTTATTGTAGATTTTTATCAATCTATATCGAGATGACTGCTTGATAAGGCAATTGATTTCACAAAAACGTAGATAGAAATAAACAAAATAGAACTGAGTTGTTTGATGTATCGGTAGGATCGTATGGCAGTGCAGGCATCTCTGATCTTGTGGGTCCCTTTATATTAACTACACTGCGATCCAAGTTTCCTACCCACGATGTTGGTCTATACAGAGACGATGGGTTGGGAATATCTCGTGGCTGCCATGGTGACACTTGAAAACTTTAGGAAAAATCGATACTTTTAGTCAATTAGTCCTCAAAATTACTCCTAATCTGTCAAAAGTCGATCTTTGTAGATGCATCCCTCTATTTAAACTCCTGCCTTTATAAAACATATCAAAAGGCAAACGAGAAACTCTCATACCCACATAAACAGTCCCGTCACTTCCTAAAGTGATTAAAAGCCTGATAGCTAACATTATTAATAGGATAACAGGTCTATCTTCTTCTGAACACATATTTGATAAAGTAGTTGCCTACTCTAACAATGCCCTAGATAAAAAGGTATGATATATTACAACCCTTCAAGTAAAAACGTCCATGAGAAAAATAGACCTAAAATTAGATATAGGAAAAGAATTTGATTCATTCTCTATTTCTCCTTATAGGTGAAGATTAACGTAGGCAAGAAATTCCTGTTTCTTTTACATTAACATTTCCCAATAAACCACAAATACAGGAAGATAATTAAAATATCATAAAGCTGCTGCCCCCAATGTGAAGAATCACCAAGCACCCACTCCCATTTTTAAATGACGAAACACTGATGTTTGCCCACTTGACCAGGCGTGTATTATAAACTCCATCATACACGAGGCAGAAGTAACAGAATCGTTTCAAGATAAATTTATTGAAAAGAATTACAACAGGTTATGTGAAGGTGATTTCAAAAAACGTTATACAAACCACGTCGGCGAATGTAATGCAAGTCAGTTGCCTAACCACGTATAGAATTTGGAGAGCAGCTCCACACCACATTTAACCAAGTAGAGAATCGTGGAGAAAGCAAAGTCATGTATTGATGGATCTAAGAAATGCGACTTATACGTTGCAGAAAGAGTTCTTATTCTTTTTAGATCTAAGACTTCCAACACACTGTTTAATTCCAGATCTATAATTTTTAGCTGTAAGCACATGGACAGATTTCTTTCATCGAATTAGAGGACATCACACGTTCCGGGTTACTGTTCTGCAGACTTTGACATATTTTGTGTTATTTTTGTTCTGTATCAGCTATATTAATTCTTCAACGAAGCAGGATGGTGATCAGAGTTTTCTTGCTTTTGTTTCTTTTTGTCTCATTCCTTTGCCTTGCATCAACCTTCTTCGCGTCTTTTCAACTATATCCTTATCTTCTCACTGTCCAGCGTACTTGTTTTAAAAATATCTTTAATGCATAAACAGACCCTGAAAGATTACTTGGAGATAAATGATGTATTTCATAAATATGCCTAGTTAAAATATTATGAATCAGGAAACCATCATTAGAGCTTTGTGTATGAAATTGATAATTACCTCCCACTAGATTGAATACTTTAGAGCATATGAGTTGACTCGAGTGTTACCCGTCACGTGACGGCTACGCTTGAAAGTATACTTTCACAGTCATGGATAATATGACAGACAGACAGACACGTTAACTATAATTTAACAAGTTTCTAGGAACTTATATCAGGTGATGTTATGAACACTATTTTCCAAGCGAAGAAAACTATTTGCTACCTTAAAATAAAATTAGATAAGACAAATTTCTCATTTGCATAAAATAAATACTGTTATTTACTCCCTCTCCTCTTGCTCTATCTCTGTGATTCTTTGTGTGTGTGTGTGTGTGTGTGTGTGTGTGTGTGTGTCAGTGTCTGTCTGTCTTTCTGTCTGTCTGACTGTCTGTCTGTCTGACTGACTGTCTGTGTGGTTTTCCTTTATTCATTGTCCACAAATCCTGTTATGTGCGCTAATCCTGCATTTCATATTAACTCTCTCAGTATCTTTTTTAAGTTTCTCTCTCTTCCTCTCTCTCTCTCTCTTCTCTTCCTCTCTCCCTTCCCCTCTCTCTTCCTCTCGCTTTCTCTTCCTCTCTCTTCCTCTTTCTCTCTCTTCCCCTCTCTCTCTTCCTCTCTCTCTTTTTCACTCTCTCTCTCTCTCTCTCTCTCTCTCTCTCTCTCTCTCTCTCTCTCTCTCTCTCTCTCTCTCTCTCTCTCTCTCTCTCTCTCTCTCTCTCTCTTCCGACAATTTGAGGCTTTACTGGAGAAATCATATATTCGTTATAATTATATAGAGATATTACACACTTATAAATGCATGTGTACCAAATTAAGTTCCTCCGTTAGAATCGAAAACATTGTCACTGTTGTCATTTTCGTGCAATTTACACCACATCATTAATTCACTTTTGTGCAGCAATTACTGTAAGCTGCAAGGTCTTAATGACGTCAGCATCGGCATTGTATAACTGCACAAAAACACTCCGGTTGAAAATCTAAACAAATATTTAATGTCCAATCTTAATTTGGCCATAAAAACTAATCTAATTCCAATGATAAATATACAATATAAATACAATTATACAGAGATGTATGTATTGAAGAGTCTCTGTAAATTATAAGTAAGAGCGAAGAGTGGTGAATTTTAATTAAATTTTCCACTATCAAGAACCTAAATAGATAAATTCTCTCAAAGCAAAGAAGTCAGTCAAAAAAATAATAATAATGTTTATTAATACTTTGCAGAACTTCGAAATTAAAAAGAAAATATAAACTCTTTAGAAATAAATGGTTTATCTTTATTGTAGAGCTTGCACAGAATCATTAAACTTTGCAAGAGTGAACTATTTAAATGAAAGAAGATGAGAAAATAATAGGAAAAGAAAGCTTGGTGTAAAACCACAATTTAAAAAAATTTGTAAAGTATCCAAAACAATGAACGTTTGTGCTTTCTAACGGTATCAATTTTCTTTTATTTTCTTTGGATTAATGAAGATGTGATAGGGAAGCGTTTTTCAGGGTCTATCGAATTATTGGTAGAAAAAAGGAAGTGATTTCCATAATGTTAATAGGAGCCGTGATGGACGTACTAAATCGAGGGATGGGCTACATTCTTTCGACAGGATACCATGGACAGAATTCCACTCACAAAGATTTCGCCGAACCATGGCGATGACGTATATATGTCGGACGTACCTTGCAGCGGGATCGAACTGCGAACACTGTGGTTTCATTGTGAATTTCATTATTGCATAGCAACATCTACATTCGGAAGTGTAGAGTTTAAATAAACGGAAAGCTGATCTGTCTTTTAGACCTTCCGTAGTTTGGAATTGAACCATAAGCATTAAGTCAATTACTCAGGAAATTATCGTTTTCTATGTGGCATACGCTCTGATGGATGTATTATATTACTTTACTAACAGATTTCAAGAGGACACAGCCATATCTTCGAGGTTGTTGATTACTCTGCTACAGCAACAAACTTTCAAATGCACTGGGTCATATATTCCAGTCCTTTTGACCTCTGTAAGACAACACCTTCAGGAGCACGCAGTTATGTGATCTAACGTTTATTTGCCTCGGTGACATTACCGTGCTGGGCATTTGAGTTGCTAAGCAACTCACTGTATCTTTCCTCTTTCAAAAGGATTTTACATGTTACTGCAGACCATTTCAACACTTGGTCAAAGTGAAATGATAGAGAATGTGTTTAATGTGGTAAAGCAATACAACTTGGTGTAGCTACTTACGGCCAGGTGTACTGGGCCAGCGAGAGGGCCGTGTTTTCCATGTGTATATGAGCCATTGACTTCTTGTTTAGTCATCGACACCGTCTCACTTCCCTGTGAAACAACGTCGGTGTTCACACGCAAACACACGCAGTTACAAGCACACACACAAGTGTGTTTGTGTGTGTGTATCGTCGAAGATGTAATCATCTGGCATCGTTAGAGCAATTGTCACATCTTGAAAAAGGCATCCACAGTAAAACCTTACATATTTCCACCTCTATCGTTATGGGACCCTAATTTCTGTGAAAAAGACAAATCACAAGTTCAATAATAGTAGATATCACTTATTTATCAAGATAAATTAATATTGGTAATTGCATTAAAGTTTTTTTCTCTGCATTATTACTTAATTATTCTTAGTTAATTAAATTGTTCCTCATTACATTAACATGACCTAAGTTTCAATAGTTTCTTCAACACAATTTTGTTTAATGAAAGCCAATCGATTAAATAAATCTGCTGAATCCAAGACATTAAGTTATTTTCTGAGTCAGAGATAGAATGGTGGTGGCACTCATCTTTCAAATAGTGTCAACGTGAGGGAGGAACAATGTAACTTTATACCAGAAACTCGCCTAAATACTTAACAGAACAGACTTCATGAAGCACCCTTGAAGATCTGCACGTGGATCAAGTCTACTTCAAAGCATACTCTTAAAATCCGAACATTCGTAGGATATCTATCAACAGTTTTTTTTTACCTTCTTGTTGTTGAATATATTTGTTGCTTTTAGACAAATTTATATAAAAACAGAATGGAGGAAGTCTATATCTACAAGGCGGAAATATGACAGTTTAGCGAACAGATTGAGAAGATCTTGCTTCTAAAGCGAAGTCCACGTTATAGAAATGGGTGAGAACGAGGATTGTGTGCAAATTTGCTGATGATTTCATAAAAATAGCCCTTAATTTCTGTAAAATAAATTCAGCACTCTCAAACTGAAAACTGGATTTATATTATTTTATCAATGTTTAATAACGGAATGCAATCTATAGGGTCATTTAAACCTTTACATAATTTGTTGAAAAAATGGATTA
The DNA here is from genome assembly GCF_046866305.1 of Octopus bimaculoides. NCBI lineage: Eukaryota > Metazoa > Mollusca > Cephalopoda > Octopoda > Octopodidae > Octopus > Octopus bimaculoides. The sequence continues at coordinate 169,130,649 of NC_142930.1, forward strand.
TTAAATTTTGTTGCCGGTATCAGACATGACAACCAGCTGATAATTATCGCACCTGTACTAAAAAAAATGTTTTCTTTGAGCAATTAAATTCTCGGCACTGACTCGTTTGTATTATATAAATCTGATCATGTGAACACGCCAAATCCAAATGTATATATTCCATAATCTTTAAGTTCGTTCAGAATGTCATCTTTTATGCAGTTCTGAAGAATCTTATTCGGGTTAAACAGAATGGCATATGGAAAGTAATCAGCAGTTGCATAAACCATTACATGATACTGCGAGATTAATTGTTTTGAATTAAGACGAAACAATTGTACTTTGAAGTAATAAAATGACTTGTTCATTCCATCCTTTCTACATTTTATGGGAGACTTGTGAACTTTCAAATATTTGCGTGATAGACAAACGATTTTCAGCCCACAGATAGAAGAGCTTAATACGGTAAACGCGTAAGTTACATACACCAATAAAATTATTATTACTCACACACGCGCGCGCGCACACATTCATACGTGCACTTACGTAGACACACACACACACACACACACACACACACACATATATATATATATATATATATATATATATACATTATTTACATTATTTACATTTGATGGATATTTGTCCTCATCTTGTTTGTTGTTAACACAACCTTTCGGCTGATATACCCTCCAGCCTTCGTCAGGTGTCTTGGGGAAATTTCAAACCTGGGTTCTCATTCCTAGCGATGTTACTATTATTATATTATTATTATTATTACTATTATAAATCAGGTCGCTGCCGTCAATCGAACTCGGAATCTAGGAGTTAGTAGCCCGCGCTCTTAACCACATCGGGTATATGGCGTAGTGGTTAAGAGCGCGGACTACTAACCCCAAGATTCCGAGTTCGATCCACGGCAGCGAGCTGATTAATAATAGTAATAATAATAATAATATAATAATAGTAACATCGTTAGGAATGAGAACCCAGGTTCGAAATTTCCCCGAGGACACCTGACGAAGGCTGGAGGGTATATCAGCCGAAACGTTGTGTTAACAACAAACAAGATGAGGACAAATATCCGTCAAATGTAAATAATGTAAATAATGTAAATAATTCCTCATCTCTTAAATATAGAACTGTAATATATATATATATAAATATATATATATATATATATATATATATATATATATATATATATATATATATATATATATATATATATATATATATATACGTGTTGTGTCCGTATGTCTGAGGCAAGTTAGACAATCACGGATTTTACGAAGTACAACTTAAACCACTTGATAGATGCCTTTATTCATTGGCAGTGGCCAATTTGTTAGTAGAAATTTGTGTCTATGCCCAACTTCTATTTAAAATAGGTAAAGAGAATGAATTCTGGATAATATTATATAACGGAAAGCAGTGAATATTTATTTACTGAGCATCTAGCAGTTCCTGTGACATCTCACATCTCAGCTGTTTTAATAGAAGAGCGGTACCGTGAACACGTGATATGAATAGTAGTCGGCTTAATAAATACATTACCATACTGCAGAAAAGAAAACTGTTGTCATGCCGCAATAGAGAAAATCCCTCCGAAAGTCTCTATTGCAGGGGATATTGAGATTGTTTTTCAATAATTAGAATCAATTTGTATGTCCTAAATCAAACATGGGTCCGACAAAGCATATTTTCATTTTTCTGAGACACTTATTAAGTGGCAGTTGGTATAATTGAGAAGGGACTCGATCTGCCTTTCAACCTGTCCAGGTCGTTAAGTATATTTTCAGTCTCGGAGAAGCAATTGCTGGAGTCAGTGAAGTATCAAACAGGAGGCCGTGATATCTCTTACGTCTCTTGGTATTGTCAAGTTAATAACAGTGAAGATGCTAGCGCCAAGTTGTGTCCACTTTGCCATTTCCATTGGATGCTGCTATCGATAGAATAAAGAAGGAATAGTTACGTTCTTAGACAACCGCTACTCTTTCCAAAACACTTTAGCTCAGTCGGCACCTTAAACAGAAATATTTTGAGTAGATATTTAGACCATCCATAGCAGCCGTCAAAGATCATTCATTCGTATAGAAATGCGTGTATAGGCGTGTGTATATGTGTACGTAAACGTGTGTGTTCGTATGCGTGTGTTTGTGTGCGTGTTTGTATGAGTGTGTGTGTGTATGTGTGTATGTGTGCGTGTGTATGTACCTGTGTTAATATAAATATGAAACAAAAATACTTATTAATATACATCTATTATTTTCCTTCCAATGACGACATGCAGGAACGATATAAAATATTTCCCATACACGAGTTCTATAAAGATGAAAGTTCCGCGGGAAGCTGTGTCTCTGTGAAGAGCAAAAGTAATAGCTTAAATAGTCCTTTGTCAATGTTAACTTCAAATCTATTGAACTGACAAAACATATTATTGACTCCTAAATCACTGGCTTATTTATCAATTGGATCACTACAAAATAGATACGAGTCTGAATTAATCTGAACATCTGTGTATATAGGTACTTTTATGTTTATAAAAATGCATGTGACTATGCATATGTAGACCATAAAAAACATATGTCTATATATGCGTATGTGGAAACGTATCTATGTGTATTACCGACGCACACACACGCATATATTCAGGTATGGTTCATGCGTATATATTTGTATTTCTATATAAGTAAATATATCTATTACACATACACGAAAGGGTAGGCACAATTACAGCGGGATAGAGAGGGAACATGAAGTAATGTTTGTATGATACAGTAAAAAAAAAAAAAAAAACAGAGGTAAAGATATTTCTATTTCAATTTATTACTGGCGAATTCTTATATGGCAAACTGTAAAGAGATGTGTCTCCGATGGTGACTGGTTTTCATCCTGTTAAGCAACGGTTTGTAGCTTATGTGATAATGAGAGGGACAAAGCAGAACGACACCGTCTCATTAATCTTGCCCACGTTTACATCATACTCTGAAAACACACTCACATGCATGTGTACTTTTATAACCCCCCCCCCCCTATATATAAATATATATGCATATATATACATGTATATATATATGTATATATATATATATATATATGTATGCATATATATACATATATATATATATATATATATATATATATATATATATATATATATATATATATATATATATATATATATATGTATATATAAACAAATAGTAAATGAGTATATGCATATATACGTACAGGTATGTGCATACCGACATCCACCTGTATGTATAGGTGCATATCTGGGTACAGGACATTGCAAACAAAACGTAGACGAGAAAACACACAAGCCACATAGAGAACATTCTCCTTCATCAGCTACCCCCGTTTTAACACCGGCGTTTCGAAGAGCTGGGTAGGACGCATCGTTAAAACGGCTCTTCCCATGGACCGCAAATTAAATTTGTATACACAAATTAAACCTTGCCATGGAGGAATGTAGTGGCGGACAAAAAACAAGACAGGAAAACAAACAGAAAAGGCTATACGGCCAGACGGGAAAAATTATGTGTGTATGAACGCTGTGAGACACGAACTTGAAAGTGGGGACGAAGTAAGTTCGTGTGTTTGCTCGGCGATAGCCAAGGAAGAAAAGGATCATTGACCGGAAGCATGTGACCATGCCGGTGTAAGGGGAATTGAGAGAGAGTGGTAGAGGGAGAAACAAAGGGAGGAAGTAGAAGAATAGGTGAGCAACGAGAGGAAAAGAGGAAGTACGAGGGGGAAAAAGGAGATACGTAGTAGTAACAGAGGAAGAACGAGAGGGGTAAAGAGAGATACGTAGTAGTAAACAGAGGAAGAACGAGAGGGGGAAAAATTAAGAGGAAGAGAAAGAGAAAGAGATAGAGTAGCGTCGGAAAATATAAAGTTGCGAAAACTACTTACAGATTGGTGACGCTGCGTTCGGTCATGTAAAAACAAATAGTAAATGAGTATATGCATATATACGTACAGGTATGTGCATACCGACATCCACCTGTATGTATATATATATATATATATATATATATATATATATATATATATATATATATATATATACTGCATCCCCTGCTCTTTGTCCTTTTCTCTGTACGTCGGTCAAACTGGACGCCGCTTGGCTGACTGGTTCGCGGAACACCTCCGAGATTATCAAACTCGGAAATAGCACCCCAGTCTCGTGCCATTCCCGCTCTACCGGTCATTCACTACAACACCTGCTGTATTCGGATTGTCTTTGCAGAGGGACTATCCGGGCTACCGCCTTCGCTGTGAACAGGAATCAATCTTCTCTCTTCGCTTCTTTGTTCCAATGGGCTCTACTCCCCTCCTCTCTTCATCTGATTCCCTTCCTCTCCTCTCTTCCTCTGACACCTACTTCCTCTCTTCACTCCTACCAACCTTCTCTCCTCATTAATACTCCTACCAGCCACACTCCACCCCAACATCGCACTCCTAACCTCACACCCACAATACCACCTCATACCCACATTTCCACCCCACACCCTTTCCCCAACACCACACCACACACCACCACACCACATCATACCACTCCACACCACGCCACACACACCATAGCACTGACCATTTCCCAGCAGTCTTGAGCAAGACACTTTATTTCACGTTGCTCCAGTCCACTCAGCTGACAAAATGAGTTGTACCTGTATTACAAAGGGCCAGCCCTGTCACACTCTGTGTCACGCTAAATCTCCCTGAGAACTACGTTAAGGGTGCACGTGTCTATGGAGTGCTCAGCCACTTGCACGTTAATTTCACGAGCAGGTTGTTCCGTTGATCGGATCAGCTGGGAACCTCGTCGTCGTCGCAATCGACGGAGTGCCAATTATGTAGTTATCTAGATCTACGCATACAAACACGTATGTTGCTCACTGATGACCAGACGCAAAGACACTCGTGTATGTGTTTATGCAGGATTGTGTACGGAATAAAGATGAGTAGATGCATGCCTGTTTAGATGTATGGATGCATATCGATGCAACAGGGAAGGTGCTGAACATCTTTTTCTGTCGGCGCGTACGCCACTTCCAAATATTACCACTTATTCCTTAATCTAGACACATGCTTTGTCGCCCGCTTCACTGAACTGAAATTAAAAGGCGTTCACCGCAAAGTAAGGGTTTCGAGATCCGACATCGGGACGGTTTTGCTGCTTCAAAGTGAAACAACTCATAATACGGTGATTCGTCATCACATATATGTTGTCAGAACAAGAAGTAAAATAAAAAGAGAGGTAGACAGAGAGACAGAGAGAGAGACAGAGTGGAGATACATGATGTTAGGAGTTCAGTGTGACTTGAACACATTGCTACAGTCTAAGTGGTATTTCATTGAGAGGGTTTCATTGGGAGTTTATTGAGAGTATTGTGACCTGAAAGTAAACCCGAGTATCGCAACATCTTACGGCTTTTTATATCTGGGTTGTTTATTGATTGTCTGATTATCTCAATCAATATGTGCGCATGCGTGTATGCGTATGTTTGCCTCCATGTGTGTGTGTGTGTGTGTGTGTGTATTAAGAATGTAATAGCTATGTATACCCTGATAGATTTCATTGTCAATCGATCTTCTTATTGATATCTGCTGGTGTTTCACCCGTTGCCATTGCTTTTTTCACGCTTCAAATTGAACTGTTAACGTTTCTTTTTTTTCTTTTTCTCTCTCTCTCTCACTCTTTTCCCACTTTCTTCCTCTTTCCTCCTCCCTTTCTCTCGTACTCTCTGGCTCCCTCCCCCTCTTGCTCTCTCTCTCTCGTGCTGGTGGCGCTAATGGTGGAGGTAGTGACGGGGATGACGTTCGTAGACACAGCAGTGGCAGTGTTGGCCGGGGGTAATAGTGGCGGTGGCGGCGGTGGTGGTGGTGGTGGTTAGGGTTAGGGTTAGGGTAGAGTTCAAGAAAACTACTCTACAAGTTGACAACATATCCAGGGCAAAATACCCGTTGAATATATCTAGGGTGTGTAACCGAGTTGATGTTCTTTTTTGTTCTTTTATTCTTTCAATTGTTTCAGTCATTTCATTGCGGCCATGCTGGAGCACCGCCTTTTATCGAACAAATCGACCCCAGGACTTATTCTTTGTAAGCCTAGTACTCATTCTATCGGTTAAGGGAACGCTAAGTCACGGGACGTAAACATACCAACATCGGTTGTCAAGCAATGGTGGGGGAACAAACACAGACGCACAAATACATACGTATATGCATACATACATATATATATATGTGTGTGTGTGTGTGTGTGTGTGTGTTTGTGTGTGTGTGTATACGACGGGCTTCTTTCAGTTTCTGTCTAACAAATCCGCTTACAACGCTTTAGTCGTCCCGAGACTATAGTAGATGGCACCTGCGCAAGGTGTCACGCTGTGGGACTGAACACGGAACCATGTGGTGGGAGGCAAGCTTCTTACCACTTTTCCAGTAAGAGACGGATTAAGGGTCTTTTTGTTGATGGGTTCATTGGATGATTGCACAACAACTTCATTGAACGGACTATATGAGCGAATTCTCTTTCTAATTGTCTGTGTACACACACACGCACACACACACACACACGTACATACGTACATGCAATCATACATACATACATACATACATACATACATAGGCAAAATTAATAGAGGTCAGAAAAGTGACGGAGGGTGCTGACCAGCACTGCTTATACGAAAATAAACACCAAAGCCACTAAAACGCTATAGTTAATTATTGACAAAGGGAGGTAAGTCCTTAGCGCATATAGCCGTATCGTGATTTCGAATTTTGGTGCAGACGACCTTAATTCTCATCAGCGGCTCTTAACAGCTAGGGTAAAACTCAATTTCCTTTGAAACCATTTGCTGATTTTCTAAACTGTAAAAGAATGGAATAAAGTTCACAGTTCATCTTGTTTTAGAGGGAGTGGGGTTCTATGTAGATATAGACCCTTAAATCTAAACCCAAGTAAATCCGGATAGTATTTTGAATGTTGCTTTCAGATTGAAGGCATAGATCAGGTAGTTAGCCTGTGAGAAAAATAGTCCGTACATTATATACCCGCCCGGACCATTTCTCTCACACGCTAACTACTTACCCTTCTCCTTCAATTTCAATGCATCACTCTAAACACTGCCTGGATTTCCCTGGGATTATACTTAAGTGGCTATACATCCACGGAACTCCACCTGTTATTGTGTCAACCTTGCGATATGTCCGGCACAGAGGAACTTCTACTTTCGGTATTCTGCGATCACATCGTTCACTCTGCTCCGTTTTCGAATGACCTCATTCCGGTTATACTCTCATAATGATATTCTTAGCATGAATCTTTGCATGGCCCTTTGCGTCGAGCTGATGGACCACATTTGCGTAGAAGTTACAGATAGGACGATGCAAATGAAGAGAGTCTGCCCAGCTTTGCTTAAGCACAGCCATTATCGACGCAAATGCCAATCCATCTTGCCTTTATCATCGAGATTGTTGCATCCCTGTCTCGCCGCATATTTATACACACATACAAACATATATACAGAGAGATAGACAGACATACATACAGACAGACAGACAGACAGATAGATAGATAGATAGATAGATAGATAGATAGATAGATAGATAGATAGATAGATAGATAGATATGTTTCTTTATTGGCCACACAGAGGGGACAAAAAACAAAGTAGAGCTTTTCTTTATGGGAAGAGAAGGAAAAGAAAACAAAGGAATGGGTGGTAGAAATTCGATCAAAAGGGATCGTTAAAAAAAACCCGATCAGTAGGGATCGTGTATCACAGAAATGTCATAGTGTAAAAGGGAAAACAGATTAGGTTTATCCGTGGAAAGAAAAGCCTACAGAAAAGCCCACGGTAACCTCGGCCAAGAATGACATGCAAACAACGGCATTACAGTAATGACTCTCTTTTTTCCTTTCTTTTTTTTTTTATTTTTGGCTCATAGGATTATGCTGAAGCTGGCTTCGTCAATCACACGGGCCATCCTTGCTCCATTCACCCATCTTTTTTTGAAACATTCACTAGACAAAACTTCTCTCTTGAAGTGACACTTGAAGAAGTTGATAACAGATTCACCAGAGAGGAAAGTGTTTGTCTCTAGACCTTTCAGACGCGTCCACCATACACATTCTTTCGCCATAGCCACAAGTACGATGAAAATAGCTCTTCCTTCCCGTTTCAAGGAAGGGGGCGCGACAATATTCACGATAGACTCGGTTGACAAATTGACTCGTCCCACACGCGCTAGCAGTCGTTTGACATAGGCCCACAGGTCGGACATGGTTGGTCACTGTATGAGTGCGTGCAGAATGGTTTCGTAGCTCTGACCGCATCTCGGGCAGGTCGGCCCGTGTTTCTACATACCTGTAGAGCTTATCTCGAACGAGTTGCGCTTCTCGATAGCACTGCCAGTTGTACATAGGTCCCGGCCGGTAGATATCTTTTTATTATAGCCACACAGGGCTAAATACAGAAAATGGACAAATTACAAAGTAGAGCTTTTCTTGGGGGGGGGGATAATTTCGATCAAAAGGGATCGCGGAAAAAAAAGGTGGGAATTTCGATCAAAAGGGATCGCGGGAAGAAAAAAAAAGGGTGGGGGGCGATCAATAGGGATCGTGTATCACAGTCAATGTAAAAAACGGGGAACAGATTAGGTTTATCCGTGGAGAGAAAAGCCTACGGAAAAGACCACGGTCACCTCAGGCTTTTTTTTAATTTTAAAGGTACATGAAAGTAAGTACCTTCTCTCTTTTTGTCTCTTTTTGTTACAAGTCTATGCTTAAAATGGTGTCGTCTTTCATTCTTACCATTCTTGCCACATTTACCCATTTTTTATTGAAACTTTCATTCGACAACACTTTCCTCTCTATCCTCATCCTCCTTTTCAAGTGGTACTTGAAGAAGTTGACGAGGGACTGACCAGAGAGGAAAGTGTTTGTTTGTAGACCTTTCAAACGCGTCAACCACACGCATTCTTTTGCCATAGCTATCAGTGTTACAAAAACCGTTTTTCCTCCCCGTTTAAAGGAAAGTGGCGGAACAATATTCACGATAGACTCGGCTGATAAGTGGGCTCGTCCCACACGCGACAACAGCCGTTCGACGAAGGTCTACAGCTCTGAAATATCTGGACACTGCACGAGTGCGTGCAGAACGGTTTCGACGCTCTGACCGCATCTCGGGCAGGTCGGTCCGGTGGTTTTCGAACCGTGTCTGTAGATCTTCTCTCGAACTGGTTGTGCGTCTCGATAGCATTGCCAAGCCAGGGATCTCTGGAAATTATCCATAGGCCCCGGCCCGAACGTCGTCTTGAAAACGCGTAGATAGATAGATAGATAGATAGATAGATAGATAGATAGATAGGTTTCTTTATTAGCCACACAGGGCTCAACACAGAGGGGACAACATACAAATGTAGAGTTTTTTCTTTTCGAGGGGGGCGAAAACAAAGCAGAAAAAAAAACAAAAGTGGGGACAACGATGAAAAAAAAACATCGCAAAACGTTTGGGGTATTTACAAAAAATACGAAACAATACAGAAAATTCCCAATAAATGGGGAGGTTATCCGTGGAAAGAAAAACCTACGAAAAGACCACGGTAACCTCGATCCTTAGTGTCACAGTTTGTTAAATAAAATTTCTTTTCTTTATGCAAGAAACGTAAGTAACTCTCTGTTTACAAAATTTTAAAATGTTTTATAGAATCATGGTCAAGGTGGCTTCGTCATTTATACGTGCCATTCTTGCTACATGTATCCATCTTTTTTCGAAACATTTGCTAGACAACACTTGCCTCTCTACTCTCACCTTCCTTTTCAAGTGATACTTGAAAAAGTTGATGAGAGATTGACCAGAGAGGAAAGTATTTGTCTCTAATCCTTTCAGACGCGTCCACCAGATGCATTCTTTCGCCATAGCCACAAGTACGATAAATACAGCTCTTCCTTCCCGTTTAAAGGAAGGAGGCGTGACGATATTGACGATAGACTCGGTTGATAAACCGACTCGTCCCACACGCGACAGCAGTCGTTAGACATAAGCCCACAGCTCCGAAATGGTTGGACACTGCACGAGTGCGTGCAGAACGGTTTCATCGCTCTGACCGCATCTCGGGCAGGTCGGTCCCGCATTTCGCGAGCCGTGTCTATAGAGCTTATCCCGAACGGGTAGCGCCTCTCGGTAACACTGCCAGGCCAGGGATCTCTGGAAGTTGTCCATAGGTCCCGGCCCGAAAGTAGTCCTGAACAGGCGAGTCAGGTATTCGTCGTCGACGCCCAGGTTCGCCCCGAGATCGTCGTCGTACCTGCCCTCCACTAATCCCCTATAGAATGACTTTGTTGTGATGCAGCCGCTCAAGGTCGACCCAGGACGGCAAAGTTGTTGCAGAGCAACGCGACACTCACGGTGCCATTCGCCATTCCTCGGCCTCTTTTTGATCCACGACTGCAGCTCGGTCATGGAGACGAGCTGCGGGAAAGCGCGTCGCACAAACGGCGACCACACCTGCTCACCGTTGTCTACGTAGAGCCGGAGATGTCGCAGTCTCAGCGCATGTCTGTGCATCATCAACCACGGCATGCCCAGCCCTCCTTTCAATGGGTGTTGGCAACAAACGGATCGCCTCACCATCGGAACGCTTCCTTTCCACAAAAAGCGGAAGAGGATGCGCTCCATTTCGGTGATGGCGCGATCGGGACAAGGCACGACGGTCAGGCGGTATTCGATGACGGACGCGATGTACGCGTTCGCCACCTCCGCCCGACCTTTTAGGGACAGCTTCCTCTCGGACCATTGCCGGCAGAGAGTGACCACCCTACTCGTTATCTCGTCCCAGTACTTCTCCGTTTGCAGGTCTGGACCGAACCAGACTCCGAGCAACTTGACCGGACCGTCCGTCCAGCGTCCCACTACTGAGGCGCTGCCGGACGGTATGGGCTTGCTTCTCCAGGTGCCGAGCAGCAAACCCACCGACTTATTCCGCTTGATTTTCGCTCCCGTCACCGCTTCGTAGTCTTTCAGCGTCTCGCCGACAAGCTCGATGTGCTCGTGGCTAGACGCTATGACGGTGACGTCGGCCGCGTATGCCGACACGCTCGTCCCGCACCCCAGTTCTCGCGGGATGCCCCTCAGCGTCGCCAGCTTCCGCAGTAGTGGCTCGAGAGTCAATACGTACAGGAGCGGCGACAGGGGGCATCCCTGACGAACCGAACGTGCAATGTCGAAGGGTCCCGATAGACGTTCATTGACGCGAACAGCCGAACGGATGCCTGTGTACAAGGTAGCCATCCAGCCGCGGAAAACGGGACCGAAACCGGCCTCCAAGTATCGATGGTCTACCCTATCGAAAGCTTTGGATTGATCCAAATTGATCAGGGCCCCACCCATGCCAGGTTCCTTAACTACCCTCTCTATGATGTAGTGCATCAGATGGAGGTTGTCATGGATGCTCCGGCCCGGAACGGCGCACGTCTGCTCCGTGCCGACCAGTTTCTCGATGACAAGCGCCAACCGCTTGGCTAACAACTTGGCCAAAATTTTCATGTCTGCATTGAGCAGAGTGATGGGCCTAAAGTTATCTATGGCGTCCCCCTTGTTTGGATCTTTCTTCACCAGCGTTACCGCTCCTCGGCTCACAAAACTGGGAATGCTCCCGTTCTGCTGCCAGTTGCAGTACACGGCCGCTAAGACGTCTCCAAACAAGTCTGGCATACAGTTGTAAAGCTCGTAGGGCAGACCATCCAAACCCGGAGATTTGTCCGTCGAGCAACCCGCCATCGCGTCCCTCACCTCCTCCGCCGTGATGACCCCTTCGCAGCACTCCGCCTCTCTTGCCGAGAGTCGTGGAAAGCTGTGCAGGTAGGCACTAAAGTCCACCCTGCCTTCTCGCTCGCCACTCCTCCCGAACAGTCGGGCAAAATGCCGCTGAAACGCCTCGCACATCTTGCTCGGCTCGAGCAATTCGCGCCCCTGTTCGTCTACCAGAGACCGGATGGTGACTTTGTTACCCCGCTGTGCCTCCGCCACCCGGGCCTCTCGTGCGGCTCCAACACCTTCATTCCTCAGAGCACGCATCCTTGCCCTGACAGCACACCCTTCGTGTTTAGCATTGAAGTGTTGGTCGAGGGCCAACCTCGCCGCTAAAACGTCGGATGCGATGCCACTTCGCAATGCCTCTTCTAACTTTATCACTAGCTCCCCCTCTACTCTGTTCCTCTCTACAGCTAGTGCCCTGCTATACCTTATTGCTTCCGCCCTTACTGCTCTCTTGAGGGTAAACCACCATTTGTTGTTGACGATGGCTCCCGTCAAAGCCCTCTTTACTAACGTGCTAATCCGGTCTCTGAAAACCTGTCTCGACGGGGAAAGACGCGTTTAGTTTCCAGTAACCGGGACCCTGCCTATGTGCCTTATCTAAGTCTAGCGTACACGTCACAAGTTTGTGATCCGTGTAGCTGACTATGTGGAACTGTGGACATCCTAAACTATCTCTATCTCTTGTCCTACACACTATCCTATCTAGATACGATCTCGACGACCCAATGCGGTTGCTCCAAGTCCACGTTGGCACATTTGGGTGGTCGAGTCGGTACCTGTCAGACAACTGGAAGCGTCTGAGCAGGTCTATGAGGCCTTTGCATCCCCTTCTAGTTTTGTCACTCCCCACGTAGTCTAGATGCGTATCCAAGGTAGCATTCCAATACCCCACTAAAAGTAAGGGACGTTCCCAGGAATACTTCTAGACGTCGAAAGAAGTCTGACCGACCTGTTAAAGGAGGCACATAAACTGCCAGCAACCGAAAAGCGCCTCCATCGCTGCCGTCCACATCTAGGACAACCAGTCTACCCTCCGAGTCCGTAAATATCGTCTTTACTTGGAGATCCAGACTCTTGCGAAAAAGAACCGCCGTGCCACTACCGCCCATCCTCGGCAGACAGGGAGAAAAATAAATGTTAAACTGTCCGCCAAACATGGACTTTAGGGCCCGCGGTTCATGGAGTCTGGTCTCACTAATGGCTATGATATCCAAATTGTGTGACTTGATGTCATTTAAGAGGTACCCTTGTTTCCAAGGCGACCCCAAGCCACGGACATTCACACAGCCAATCTTCACCATGATTCTATCAAAATTTGTGTTTTACACACGAAAGGAGAGAGAGAGAGAGTTACTTACTGTCCGAAAGTTCTTGGCTCTTGGCCTCACAACCTTCTCTCAGAAGGTTTTTGTATAGTTTTTTGATGAATATTTCTGGAATCTCCCTATTGTATCCGGGTAGAGAGATTTCAGTGTATTGTATGTGCTCCGTGTTACATGTATGATTTTGATGTGTTGTGGTGGTGTTGTGCGTGGGTGATTGCTTGTTTTCGTGTCATTATCTGTTATGTTAGTGTTTGACCTAATGAATTTCATTAGGTCTGGATTGTTTGTGTTTATCGCTGTCAAACTTGTTGTGGGGTTCTGTGTTGGTGCGTTTGTGTTGGTGTTTTTGTTTTCTGTGGGTGTGTTGGTTTCGGGGCTGGTAAACCTCCCCGCTTTGTTTGTTTGTTTTTCCGTTCTTTTTTTCCCCTTTTTCTTCTTCCCCCCGTGGCCACTTGCCAAACCTCTGTGTCATCTTCATCTGACATGTCGGAGGAATCGGAGGGTGGGAGGGGAAGGGTGTTGGGGTCTATTTTTGTGTGGGTTGATTTTGTTGTTGTTGGTGTTGGTGCTGTTTCGTGACAGTTGGGATGTGGTGTTTTGGTTTTGGGGGGTGGGGTGGGAGTCGTTTTCGTGTTCCCTTCTTGTGGGGTTGTTGTTGTTGGTGTTGGTGGTGGTGATGGTGCTGATTCTGTTCTTGGTGGTACTGGTGGTGTTGTTGTTTGGTTCGGCTGTGTTGCTGGCTGCTGGCGTTTTTCCATTTCGTTGTACAATTGCTTGACCAGTTGTGCATATGGCGGTGTAGGCAGTAATGCTGTTTTTTTCTTGTGCTTGTTGTTGTTGTTGTTGTTTTTCTTTGTATTGTTGCCGTTGTTGTTGCCTTTTCTTCTGGGCTACTGGGCATGTTTTTTGAAGGTGAGTTTTGCTACTACAAACGTAGCAAACTGGCCTTCTGCCTTCGACGAAAACATGAAAAATTGAATCCTCAGTTAATTGGATTCTATGTGGAATTTTTTCCCAGTTTGCTGGATCAATTTGTACCAGGAGTTGAAATTCCTGGCCAATCCAGTTTTGATTGCAAACAGCAGATGCTTCTAATATGTTTATCTCCTCCTCTATGCCTAGACATATGGCAGATACTAGCCATTCTTCCTCAATTTCAGGAGGCACATTCGAAATTTTTATTTTCGTAACCCTACGACCAAGGTACGTAGGGATCATGAGCAGGTTCTCATGTTGTAATGACTTAGTGGAGAGATCCTTCGCTCGCTGCTCGCTGTCTAGTCTTACCTCTATCGTTCCGAATTTCAAACCTCTCGTTATGTAAGTTTTGTAAGACCAAATCGGCTTTAAGCACCTCTCAACATTTTCTTGGTTGAATTTTTCCACTGTCTTTGTCTTTAAATTAATGATAGTTTTTTTATCGATGTTTATCTTAAAGTCCGCGGGCGTTTGAAGATGGACTGTAACGTCCTTTTTACTCAACATGCTTTTGCATGCAAGTAATTTCTCTTTCGATATATTCAAAATTCTTTTCCTAGGCTTCAAAGCCTCGGCAAAGTTCGTTGTGGTGGTGGTGGCGGTATCAGTGGTGAGGACAGTGGTTTTGTTAGCAAGGACATTTGTGTCCTTGTTGTTGTTGCTGCTGCTGCTGCTGCTGTTGTTGTTGTTGTTGTTGTTGTTGTTGTTGTTGTTGTTGTCACTGGTTACGTTGGCAGGCAAGACTGCTGTAGCAGCAGAGTCTTTCTTTTTCTCCATTCTCTCCTTTAACTGTGAGGAAGGAAGACTAGGAAATTCTTTTTCGAACGAAACACTGCAAAATGCAGCGTTCGTTTCACAAAAATGTTCATGGCTACAAGACGCCATCGGCTCAAAAAAAAATGGCTAGAAAGCCGAAATTGGTTTTTATATCCTGGAAATGTGCCACACAGGGCAGATTTCCGTCGCAAAAAACTTGCACCAGAGAGTATACAAGTTGTTATACAACTTTGTATATAAAATAAACTTTACAAATAAACTTTTTAAAACATGAAAAAGGCAAAACTTACGGAGCCGACACGTCTGCCGTCCGTCCATAGAGATATCTTTTTATTATAGCCACACAGGGCTAAATACAGAAAATGGACAAATTACAAAGTAGAGCTTTTCTTGTGGGGGGGGGGGTAATTTCAATCAAAAGGGATCGCGGGAAGAAAAAAAAACGTGGGTGGCGGGGCGATCAATAGGGATCGTGTATCACAGACGATGTAAAAAACGGGGAACAGATTAGGTTTATCCGTGGAGAGAAAAGCCTACGGAAAAGACCACGGTCACCTCAGGCTTTATTTTTTTAAGGTACATGAAAGTAAGTACCTTCTCTCTTTTTGTCTCTTTTTGTTACAAGTCTATGCTTAAAATGGTGTCGACTTTCATTCTTACCATTCTTGCCACATTTACCCATTTTTTATTGAAACTTTCATTCGACAACACTTTCCTCTCTATCCTCATCCTCCTTTTCAAGTGGTACTTGAAAAAGTTGACGAAGGACTGACCAGAGAGGAAAGTGTTTGTTTGTAGACCTTTCAAACGCGTCCGCCACACGCATTCTTTTGCCATAGCTATCAGTGTTACAAAAACCGTTTTTCCTTCCCGTTTAAAGGAAGGTGGCGGAACAATATTCACGATAGACTCGGCTGATAAGTGGGCTCGTCCCACACGCGACAACAGCCGTTCGACGAAAGTCCACAGCTCTGAAATATCTGGACACTGCACGAGTGCGTGCATAACGGTTTCGTCGCTCTGACCGCATCTCGGGCAGGTCGGTCCGGTGGTTTTCGAACCGTGTCTGTAGATCTTCTCTCGAACTGGTAGTGCGTCTCGATAGCATTGCCAAGCCAGGGATCTCTGGAAATTATCCATAGGCCCCGGCCCGAATGTCGTCTTGAAAAGGCGGGTTAGGAATTTCTCGTCGACACCCAGGTTTGCTCCGAGAGTGTTGTCAGACCTCCCCTCCACTAGTCCTCTATAGAACGCATTGGTCGTTTGGAAGTTGCACAAGTTTGATCCCGGACGGCAGAGCTGTTGTAGAGCTTGGCGACACTCGCGGTGCCAATCACCCAGTTTCGGTCTCTTCCTGATCCATGTTTGCAGTTCGGTGAGTGAGACGAGCTGCGGGAAGGCGTGCCTCACAAACGGCGCCCATACATATTCACCGTCGTCAATGAAGTTCCAGAGATGCCGCAGTCTCAGCGTATGTCTGCGCATCATTAACCACGGCATCCCCAGTCCTCCATGTAACGGTTGTTGACAGCAAATGGATCGCCTCACCATCAGAACGCCACCCTTCCACAGAAAGCGGAAAAGTATGCGTTCTAGTTTCGTGATGGTGGCATCGAGACAAGGCACGACGGTCAGGCTCTCGTGGGATACCCCTCAGTGTCGCCAGCTTCCGCAGTAGTGGTTCGATCGTCAATACATACAGAAGCGCCGACAGGGGACATCCCTGACGAACCGAACGCGTGATGTCGAACGGTTTTGACAGGTGACCGTTTACCCGTATTACCGATCGGATGCCGCTATACAAGGCAGCGATCCAACCGCAGAAGACTGGACCAAAGCCAGCTGCCCTGAGGACGGCCGCCAGGTATCGATGGTCGACTCTATCGAAGGCTTTAGATTGATCTAAATTGATCAGCGCCCCACCCATGCCAGGATCCTTAACTACCCTGTCCATGATGTAGCGCATGAGGTGGAGGTTGTCATGGATACTTCTGCCCGGCACGGCGCATGTTTGCGCCCTGTCGACCAGTTTATCGATGACAAGCGCCAACCTCTCGGCTATTACTTTGGCCAAAATTTTCAAATCTGCGTTGAGCAGAGTGATGGGCCTGAAATTATCTATAAAATTCCCCTTGTTTGGGTCTTTCTTCAGCAATGTCACTGCACCTCGGCTCACGAAACCCGGAATTCTCCCGTTTTGTTGCCAGTTGCAGTAGACTGATGCCAAGAGGTCGCCAAATAAGTCTGGCATTTGACAATACAGCTCGTAGGGTAGACCATCCAATCCAGGTGACTTATCCCTCGCGCAGCCCGCCATAGCATCCCTTACTTCAGCAGCTGTGATGGGACCCTCACAACACTCTGCCTCTCCCGCCGAGAGCCGCGGCAGGCCGGTCAGGTAGGCAGTGAAGTCCATCCTGCGTTCCGACCCACCGCTCGCATCGAACAGTCGAGCAAAGTGCTGTTGAAAGGCCCCACACATCCTTTCGGGTTCGAGCAAACTACATCCCTCTTCATCGATTAGAGACCGAATGGTGGCTCTGTTACCGCGTTGCGCCTCCGCCACCCGGGCTTCTCGCGCAGCTTCGATTCCTTCGTTCCTTAAGGCACGCATTTTAGCTCTGACGACGCAACCTTCGTGTTTGGCGTTGAGGTGTTGGTCGAGGGCCATCCTCGCAGCCAAAACGTTGGTTGCGCTGCCAGTTGTAAGTGCCTCTTCTAGTTTCTTAACTAAGTCTCCCTCTACTCTATTTCGATCTATCGCTAGTTCTTTACTAAACCTAATAGATTCCGATTTAATTGCCATTTTCAGGGCAAACCACCAGCGGTTGTTAACGTTGGCTCCTGTTAACGCCCTCGTAATTAATTCGCTAATCCGGTTCCTGTAAACCTGCCGCGCTAAGAGCGAAGCGTTCAGTTTCCAGTAACCGGGACCCTGCCTATGTGTCTTATCTAAGTCGAGCGTACACGTCACAAACTTGTGATCTGTGTAGCTGACTATTTTAAATTGTGGACATCCTACACTATCTCTATCCGCTGTCCTACATAGAACTCTATCTAGATACGATCTCGACGATCCGACGCGGTTTGTCCAAGTCCACGTTGGCACGTTCGGATGGTCGAGTCGGAACCTGTCAGACAAATGGAAACGTCTGAGCAGGTCTTTGAGGCACTTACATCCCCTTCTACTCCTATCCACTCCCACATAGCCTATATGCGTGTCCAAGGTAGCGTTCCAGTCCCCTACTAACAGTAAAGGTCGTGACGTTCCCAGGAAAACCTCTAGACGTCTAAGGAAATCCGCCCGACCCGTTAAGGACGGTGCATACACTGCCACCAGACGGAAAGCACACCCGTTTGTGCCATCGACGTCCAAGACAACCAGCCTACCCTCCGGGTCTAGGAATATTGGCCTTACTTTTAGGTTCAGACTCTTCCGAAAAAGCACCGCGGTACCACCACCACCCATGTTTGGCAGACAGGGAGAAAAATAAATGTCGAAATGTCCACCAAACATGGACTTGAGGGCCCGCGGGTTACTGAGTCTGGTTTCACTGATAGCCATGAATTCTATGTTCTGTGACTTGATGTCATTTAGAAGGTAACCTTGCTTCCAAGCTGACGCCAAGCCACGTACATTTACACAACCTAATTTAAGCATAGTTGAAGTCGAAATTTGTGTTTCATACACGACAGTAAAAGAGACAAGAGAGAAGGTTACTTACTCGTTTCGAAAGTTTTAGCTTCCTCTTCTTTTGAAGTATCTTGGATGAGGTTTTTGAAGAGTTTCTTTGATAAATATTTTTGGAACCCCCCAACCGCATTCGGAAAGAGGGTTTTGAGTGTGTGGTGCTGCGTTTGTGTGATGTGAAATATTTTGATGTGTTTCGGTGGATGATTGTTAAGCTTATAATCATCTTCAGAAATGTGTGTTTGAGATATGATGTAGTACATTAGTCTTGTGTTTTTTGTGTCTATCGCTGATAGCATTGTGTGTGTTTTTGTGATGTTGGTGCTGGTTTGTTTGTGCAAGGGGCTTTCAGCGGTTACATATTTCCCTGCTTTGCATGCATTTAATTTTGGGGTTGTTTTTTTATCTTTTTCTTTTACTTCCTGTGGCTATTTGCCATTCTGTAGAACTTTCATCGTTAGACGAAATGTCTGACGAATCAGAAGGAGGTAAAGGCAAAGCATTTGGTTCTATTTGTGTGTTTGTCGATGGTGTTGTGGTGTGTGGTGTGTGTGGTGTGTGTGTTGTTGGGGAATAGGGAGTAGTATTGGTCTTTTCTTCGTTCTCAGTGGTTGTCTTCTTGGTTGTTGTTCTTGGTGTTGGTGTTGGTCTGTCTTTAGATGTTGGTGGTGGTGTTGTTTCTGTTTTTGACTCAGGTGGTGGTGTTGTTTGGTTGGGTTGGTTTGTTCGTTGTTGCCGTTCTTTCGTTTTCGCATATAGCTGCTTGATCAGTTGTGCATACGGTGGTGTGGGTAATAATGCTGGTGTTTTGGGTTTTTGGTTTTCCCGTGGCTGTTGTTGTTGTTGTTGCTGTTGTTTCGCGGCAGAATTGCAATCCCTTTGGAAGTGAGCTTCACTGCCACATATGTAACAGCGTGGTCGTCTGCCTTTCACCACTACATACAGCCTTTGCGTTGATGGTAACTTTATGTAGGTGGGTATTTTATTTAGTGACTCCTGAGTAATATGGAGAAGGATCTCCATTTTTTTACCCACCCACTGTTGCTTTTCAGAAACATTAATTTGCAATATATCAACTTCCTCCATATCGACACATACGGCTGATGTTATCCATAGTGTGTCTACCGTGGGAGGAATATTTTTTATGATAACCCTTGTTACCCTCTGACCAAGGTAACTCGGTATCATTGTTAACTCTTCTGTCTTAAGAGTTAGCGTTGAGAATCGTTTCGCTAACTCTTCACTTTGAAAAATAACTTGCACATGGGCAAATTTATGCCACCAAGTTACATAATCTTTATATTGCCATACAGATCTGAAGCATTTCTCGATCTTTTCCGTGCTTGCTTTTTCTGTTTTTTTTTGTTTTTGAGTTTAAAATTTTATAAATAATTGTCTTTTTGTTTGTGTCTTCTAAAATGTCTTGTGGTATGTTGATCCGCACCTCGTCATTTTCTTTCGTAAGTAAAGCCTTTGTATCTTTTATCTGCTGTGCAGTAAAAGATACTACCGTCGTTTTTTGCCTTATCGCCTCGGCGAAGTTTGTTTTGATCTTGTTATTGTTGTTGTTGGTGGTGGTGCTGGTGTTGATGGCAGAGGTGACTGTTGCTGTATTAGCGTTGTTGTTGGCGGTTGTGATGCTGGTAGGTGTTGTTGTTGTGGCAGATGGGTGACCTTCTTCTTGTGTACTCCTCTGACCTTCATATGAGTTACGAAGTGGCGGGAAATTTTTTTCATAATTTTCTTCGGCGTTCAGGCGTATTTGAGCAAATTGTTTGGCCATCATGCTCTTCTCTTTCTCTCCTTCCGTTGTCTGTGGTGAAAGGAACAAAAGAGGAGTGGAGTTGTTGTTCTTTTTGTTATTGTTGTTCTTGGTGGTA
This sequence comes from Octopus bimaculoides, assembly GCF_046866305.1. Classification (NCBI taxonomy): domain Eukaryota; kingdom Metazoa; phylum Mollusca; class Cephalopoda; order Octopoda; family Octopodidae; genus Octopus; species Octopus bimaculoides. The sequence goes on from NC_142930.1 coordinate 169,151,111, forward strand.
GTGGTGGCTGCGATGTCGGTGGCAGTAGTGGCTTTGGTTTTGTTGTCGTTGGTGGCGGTCGTAATGGTGGTAGTGGAGGTGGTGAAGGCAGGAGTAGTAAACGCAGCATTCCTGGTCTCTACGTCTTGTGTTCGTTCATGCGGAACGACTTGTTGGTCAGTCTCCTTGCCTGCTATTAGAGGCAAATCGACCACGTGTGAAGGCCTAGCCATATTTCTTTTACGAAATATGGCAAATAAGCCGGAGAAAAATCAAAAACTTTTGGAAATAAACTCCAGAAGGAGCCACTTCCTATTACAAAAACCCAATAGGGTCAAAGTGTATAGACTTATACACCTCTTCCACAAAAAATATTTTAAAACTGCAAAAGTTTTGACATATAAAAGGCCAACTTACTTGCGAGCCGATGCGACTAGCATCTGTCCAGATCTGAGTCAACGTAATAATTACCAGTTGAGCAAAGGGGTCGATGTAATCGACTTACTCCTATCCCACAAATTTCAAGCTTTGTGTCCTAATGTTTAAGAAACCATAAGAAAATTATGTGTTTGTCTTAAAATTTGAGATCACATAGACAGTATTTTACGTAGGATATGGGCAGTTCCCATGAGCACTATCTTTTGAACTTCAGCCATTTAGGGGTTTCCTGGTATCTGAGTTAGGTAGTAATCGGCCCGTTTCGCTGTCATTCCCAGGGCACCTATTATTATTATTATTTTATGTTTGACTTTTGTTTTGCATTTGTACAAGTTGGATCCAAGTCTCACCCAGAGACCTCAAGAAACAACAAGTTAGAAGTTCATGTAGGTGTTATGCCTAGGGTACCATATATTTGGATTTGTACAGTTTTGTTCAAGTGAATGTTTAAGAAACCATAAGAAAATTATGTGTTTGCTTTAAAATTTGAGATCACATAGACAGTATTTTACGTAGGATATGATATGGGCAGTTCCCATGAGCACTATCTTTTGAACTTCAGCCATTTTGGGGTTTCCTGGTATCTGAGCTAGGTAATAATCAGCCCGTTTCGCTGTCATTCCCAGGGCACCTATGACAATAGGTATTGTTTTCGTCTTCAGATTCCACATTTTGCTAATTTCTATTTCAAGATTTTTATATTTGCTCAGTTTTTGGTAGGTCTTGACAGATACGTTTATATCGATTGAGACAGTCATATCAATGACGAGGCATGATTTTTGTCTGAAGTCTTTCAGTATGATGTCTGGCCTATTTGCGTCTATCTTTCTGTCAGTTTGAATGGTGAAGTTCCAGAGGAGTGCAATGTGATCATTTTCAAGTACTGGGGGTGGTTTGTGTTCCCACCAGTTTTTATCATGGGGCAAGTCCAGGTTTTTGCATATTACCCAGTGAATATATTGTGCATCTCTATCATGCCTGTTGAGATACTCTGTAGGCGCAAGCAGACTGCACATGGAGACAACATGATCTATGGTCTCATTTTTTTCTTGGCATATACGACATAATGGGGAGCTGCCGGTCTTTAATATGTTGGCCTGGTAGTTCTTTGTAGGTAGGCATTGATCTTGGGCTGCTATGATAAACCCCTCTGTTTCTGATTTCAATCCAGAGGCCATTAACCATTGGTGGGTAAGGGCTTTGTCAATATCTGCATTATTCGCTCTCTTTGGGTATTTGCCATTGAGAGGTTTTCCATGCCATTTTGCAGTCATAATAGCTAAGGCAGCAATTTTTGCACGGGTTTTCAAGCGCTTAGCTTTTTCTGCAGATGTTTCTAGTTCGTCTAATTCTTGAATTTGTTGCAATTGGAATTCACTTAGATAGTCCTTTGCCTGTTTTGTTACTGAGTAAGATGCTTTCTTGCTTTCATGTTTTAAGACAAGTTTTAGCATCCAGTCCTCGGAGTTTTTCAGATAGGTGTCTAGGCCAATTGTGGCTACCTTCATTGATAATGCCAGCTGTAGAAGTCCTCGGCCTCCCTCTTTTCTTGGCAGATAAAGACGTTCTATATCTGCCTTAGGGTGGTGCATTCTATGCATTGTCAACAGGTTTCGTATTATTCTGTCAACATTACATATTTCAGTAGTTGACCAGTTAACGATATTGAAACTGTAAGTCACGACTGGTGTGGCTAGAGCATTGATCGCTTCGATCCTGTTTCTCGCGTTCAGCTCTGTCTTCAGTATTGCTCTCACCCTGCGATAACATTCTCCTCTGATCCTTTCCCTCATCACTGAGTGCTTGATATTGTCCCCTTCAATTACCCCTAGGTATTTGTAGCTCTCCGCTGGTTCTAACTCTTTTATGACATTTTGCTGGTCAAGGTTCACATTAGATGTATTTGTCATTTTTCCTTTGATAAAGGTAGCTTTTGTACATTTATCAAGGCCAAATTGCATCCTGATGTCATCACTGAATTGATTAACAATCGCTAGTAGGCCTTTGAGTTGTTGGTCATTTTTTGCAAAGAGCTTTAAATCATCCATGTAAATGAGATGATTTATATTTTTATCAAATATTTTATAACCATACTGTGCATCATTGAGCAATTTTGAGAGCGGTATTAGGGCTAGACAGAAGAGGAGTGGTGATAGTGAGTCACCCTGGAAAATGCCACATGAAATTCTTACATCTCCAGCATTTAGAGATTCATTGTCATTGTTCAACATCAGTGTGGTTCTCCATGATCTCATACTTACAGATAAAAAGTTTCGCAAGTAGGAGCTATTTTATACATTTCCAGACATTTCCTAATCCAGCTATGCGGTAGGCTATCAAAGGCCTTTTTATGGTCTATCCAGGCTATTGACAAGTTTTTGTGTCGCTTGTGACAATCTTCTAAGATCATCTTATTGATGAGTAGCTGATCTTTACAACCATAAGATCCACGTTTACATCCCTTTTGCTCATTAGGGAATATGCTACTTTCTATTAAAAAACTATAGGTGTACTCGGTTAGGACAGATGTTAGCGTCTTATACATTGTTGTTAAGCAGGTTATGGGGCGATAATTTTTTGGTTCGTTTGTTTCCTCATTTTTTGGAAGCAGGAATGTTAAACCATTAACTAGCCAAGAGGGCATCAGACTAGGGTTTTGCAAAACATCGTTGTAAAGTTTTGTTAGCAGTTCATGGCTTTCTGGGAAGGCATTCAACCAGAAGTTAGGAATTTTATCCTTTCCTGGAGACTTTCATTTGCTTGACCTCCTGAGAGCAGATCTTATATCTTCTATCTTGACCCCCTCCCACTTTTGCTCCTCTAAGGAGTCTAGGTCTGTAGATATTCTATCAATCCAAGGGGCCTTTTCAATGTGTGTTTTATCTTCTGCCCAGATTTTATTCCAAAATTATTATTATTATTATTATTATTATTATTATTATTATTATTATTATTATTATTATTATTATTGTTGTTGTTGTTGTTGTTGTTGTTGTTGTTATCATTATCATCATCCTCATCCTCATCATCATCATCATCATTATTATTATTATTATTATTATTATTATTATTATTATTATTATTATTATTATTATTATTATTATTATCATAATTATTATTACTTTGCCGCTTTGTCTGTCGCTAGTCATTCATGTATTGCCACTTGCTGCTTGCATCAATGAGTAATAAAATAAGACAATCCAAATGGCAGCTGCGTTTTGCAATTGAGGTGGGCGAGGGTTAGTCATTGAATTCCCATCATGCTGTTATGTTGTGATTTCACACAAAACTCGATTTACATATTGATCTCTAACTGTTCAGAGAAATGTCTGTTTAACACTCAACACACAACTCTGGTCTATATACTTACACACACGTGCATATATACATATGCATACATAGATACACACATACAATATACACACACATACAGCGAGTTCTACTTAGCATAATTTAAAGTCAGTGAGGCGCAAAATGGAACGATCATTTGTTTTGAAATATGAAAGCTATTCGACGAAAACACATATCTGTTAACAGGACAAAGGTTTCAAGTGCTTGCCAACGGGTTCAGCAGGGAATTGCATTACAATTAGATTTCTTTTTCATTGCGTTACCATTTATATTTTAGTCTGATTTTGAAATTTAGAGGGGGGGAGATCTTTGTTGTTCTTTTGCTTGTTTTTTTTTTGTTTGTTTGTTTTTTTTTTTGTTATTATTGTTTACCATTGGCTTCTTGCTTGAAACAGAAGGCTCATCTGTTATTGCATCAGCAACTAAATGGCTAAAGGGAATGTCTCAGGGGAGCACTCTGCTAGCCAAAAACGCAGGCAGTAGCGTCTGACATCTCTAATAACAGACAGGCAAAATACTTCGATCGACTGAATTTGACTTTTATTGTATAAACTCAACAGAAAAGCGTTGTCCCTTCAACTGACGGAGCTCCAGCAGTAAAAAAACCACCGCACATCACGAAAGGGTGTATACGAGCGAAGAAACAGATGCACACATTACAGGGTTCAAATTTTGGTAAAATGCCAGCGGTTTTCGATTAAATCAGACCCAGTGCTCAACTGGTCCTTATTTTGTCAACTCCAAAATGATGAAAGGCTAAGTCGACCCCGGTGGTATTTGAACTCAGAACATAAGGCTGACGAAATACCGCTAAACAGTTTCTCTTGAGTGCTAACGATTCTGCCAGCTCTCTGCCTTGAACACTCACAGAAGATTAATACATGCCTTATCTATCTTTCAGTTGTTTCTGTCATTAGCCTACGGCCATGCTGGAGTGCTGCTTTGAAAGGTTTGATCGAACAAATCGACTTCACTACGCTTTTCGTTTTTGGTGTGCTACTTATTATATCGTTTACTTTGCATGACCGCTAAGTCATTGAAGCGTAAACAAGCCAACGCCGGTTATCAAGCGGCAGTAGGGAACAAACGAAAACGCAAAAAGACACAGACGTACGCACACGCACACACACACACACACACACACACACACACACACACATACACAGTCATACACACACAACATGCATGCTGACAGACAGACAGACAGACAGACAGACAGACAGACAGACAGACAGACAGACTGAGTGAGTGAATGAGTGAGTGAGTGAGTGAGTGAGTGAGTGAGTGAGCGAGTGAGAGTGATACAAGAGGGACTTCTTTAAGTTTCTCTCGACTATATCAACTCACAGGTCTTTGGTCTGCCAGGGGCTATGATAAATGTGCCAACCCTAGGTGTCACGCAGTGGGATTGAACCTGAAACCATATGGTTTAGGAGCAAACTTCTTACCAGACAGTAGCGGTATTAGATTGTAATAGCCGCTTGTGTATCATACTCAATGTAAATACACTACGAAAAGCCAAATTAAATGTAGCACTCGTCCGGAGATTGCATCTTTTATGGAGATACTGTGTTTAAAACACAAAAACGTATCAGTAGTTTGATAAGGACATTTAATTTAGCGATATATTAAAATGTATAGACAGCTGTTTTTGGGACATCTCAACTATTGGAACATCGAGACGAGTGAAGCTTCCATATGTTGAGTATACTGTCATCGGAGAGAAATACCTACTGACTCAAAGGGCAACCACTTTCAGCCGCTTTTGTTGAGGGAGTCACAAAACCACAGTTCAAACCGGATGTTTAGTGGCACACCTATTTGAGCACTCCGAGTGCTCACATATTAGTTGGTGTCACCCTGACGAAAACTCCTCGTATCTTTATATATATGTGTGTGTGTGTGTGTGTGTGTGCAAGTTATCCAAACGTTCTTTCGCGTTATGTGCCTGCAGAGCACGTTCATTACTTATGGCTGCCAGGCGTCATCCGTGGTACTCTGCTTTCGTCGTTGGATTTACGTAACAAGTTCTTGGGTGCGCGTGCGGTTGCACTTATACGTTCCACTGTTTTACTTCCCTGGGGTCTCTGTTTTTTTAGAGAGATATGGATATGCTGCAGCTTAAGGTGAAGCCTTACTTCAAACCCATTGGCTGTTAGTTGAGTTCAAGAGGCAAAGAACTGAATTCAATATTATCTAAGAATTGAAACCGCTTCAGTACACATGCCTTATTGATAATTCAAATCCACGTCCAAGCAATCGGACATCAAGAAACTTTCTATAGATTTTATTTTCTAAATAATATTAAATTGTAACTTCAATTGATATTTCAAATGTACTGAATTATGCAAATAATATCCAGGAAGTGTCCAATTTAGCCTTATTGATTATCTATTGAATTATGTGAATGTTATTAAAACGTTAAAATATTTTCAGATTAAGATTATAATTTACAAAAACTGACATTTTTACTTCATGGTAAAATATGGTTGTTGCTTTGATTTTAATCCGGAAAATTCGTGTGAAGTCCTGTTAATCTTTCGCCTAAATATTTACTGAATTGATTCATTACATTTTAATACAATGTCATTCCGTGTAACTGCCTGGCCATCTGGCAAGCGACATTCTCTTTTCACAGTTTTACAATCTTCCGAGCCTGAAGTTCGTTATTTTCACAATGATACAAGCCGTGTTAGTCAAATGTGTGCGATGGATACCAAGAGAAACGTGTCAAGTATATTGTCTTTGTTCTTGGTACGTAGATGGTTGAAGGGCAGCACATGGCTATTGAGTACCTTTAGCAAAATAAAGGCATTTGTGAACATTAGGTATGGTTAATTAGTCAGAGTAAATAATGTTATTCTGATGAATTACTGCTACGGAATAACACATGATGCGTTGCGATGCCTACAGTATTACCCTTTCTATAAAAATCTTATAAATATCATCTCATTTCTCTTTCTATGGAGACCTTAAAACTCCCTGAGACACCACTTCTCACAAAGACTCCACAAAACGCCTGACTCATTGCCCTTCCTAGACAGATAGATAGATAGATAGATAGATAGATAGATAGATAGATAGATAGATAGATAGATAGATAGATAGATAGATAGATGCATTTTTTTTCCTTTATTCCTAAATTTCAACTTGAAATTTCTAATTTGAAGAAATTATTACCTCCCGTGCATTAACTAGCCGCTAGATGGCATCATGTGTTTAACATATTCTGGTTGCGAGTTTCAGAGGTTCCAACTAGCCTGTTCATGAAAAGTCAAGGTGTAATGTTTCAGGTGAGATGTTTGTCCTACATAACGCGACTATGGAAGAGCAACTTGAAATCAATATCTACATCTGAAAGACTATATCGAAGACAACTTACTGATTTCGTTTGTAGCTTAAGCTAAAATATTTACTTCCATAAAATGCTCTCACAAGGCACAACCCCGTGGAAACAGTTCCCCATATGTAGATACTAAGAACACTCTTTTATCGCTCTCTCTTTTTCCTAGATTACTAAACTACTCTCACTCCATAAAGAAAAAGAAAAACAGAAAAAAGGAATATGTACATTCCATAAATCTCTTCCAGACTAATTATTTTCCATCTTTAAGTAATGTTTCACTTCATAATATGCCTAATTAATATATTTCGGGTTTTGTAATGCTGATCCTTTCAAAAAGAATGAAAGAGTGCTACACATTATTATCACTGACAAGAAATTCATAAGTACGCAAACAAAAATTAAATCTGCGTATTCTATGCATCTTTTCCCTGATATCTTGATTTTAAATTAACAGTTTTAATCCTGCGATATATTTTGATAAATCCCCTTAAGGTAGTAAGCGCTAGGGACACCGCACACACACACACACACACACACACACACACATATATATATATATGTATATATATATGTATGTGTGTGCATGTTTATGTTTGCATGTATATGTATATATATATATATATATATATATATATATATATATATATATATATGCATATATATATATATATATATATATATATATATATATATATATATATATATATATATATATATGCAATAATAGGACGAATTCTTTTATAAGAATTTATCAAGTAGCTAGCGTGAAAAAACCTCATAAGAGAAAAATCCATCATTTATTCCCCAAATGCATATATATATATATATATATATATATATATATATATATATATATATATATATATATATATATATGTATGTATGTATGTATGTATATATATATATATATATATATATATATAGATATATATATATATATGTAAGTTCGGAGATGGTTTCATATTGTGCTGATGCACGATGTCGCTCGGTCGTGCATGCACAATTGCTAGCATCGTCAAATTTACAAACTGGAATATCATACTGATGAGGAAATGAAAAGTTTTCACTTTTCTAAGCCAGAAACGCGTCTATGATTAACTAAGACTGTTTAGTTTCGTTATTTTTTCTTCTTGTTTTGCCTTTGTGAGTTACAAGTATTGCTATCTGTTGGAGTTTCAGCACTTTAGCTGCTATTTCTGAACTTCGGTATGTGGTGAAGCAACTGTTGCTGATCCCTTAATTATGTTATATATATATATATATATATATATATATATATATATATATATATATATATATATATATATATATATATATGTATATATATATGTATGTGTGTGTGTGTGTGTGTGTGTGTGTGTGTGTGTGTGTGTTTGTCCTTCTAACATCGCTTGACAACCGATGCTGGTGTGTTTACAGCCCCGTCAACTAGCGGCTCGGCAAGAGAGACCGATAAAATAAGTACTAGGCGTACAAAGAATAAGTCCTTGGGTCGATTTGCTCGACTAAAGGCGGTGCTCCAGCATGGCCGCATTCAAGTCATTGAAACAAATAAAAGAATAAAAGAATATACATAGAGAGAGAAGGAAAGGAAGAGAGGAATTACGTCATTGTGTCCTAATATTTTAACGGTGATCGATGCCAAACCATGAAGCTATTTTGAGATTTTGTATAGTGGTGCAGTTCAATGAAAACGCACTCCAAACTCGTAGATGGTGTGAAATCGGGAAGAACATTGGAAGAAAACGAATATTGGAACAAAGTGTTTAGCGTTCTATTTATGAATCATATAAGTTCACAGTGAATTATTTAAACAGTTTAGGTTACATATTCGGAATTGTATACTTTCTAGGATTTTATACTAACAATGTATATTGAAAAAGATCTCATTAATCCTACGTAGAAAACATAAATACTTTATATTTATTAACATCAGATGCAGTGTTAATACCGGGAGGTAATATTTATTGCCACTTAAAAACATGGACGTTGTGTTAGAATATACTTTACTGCAATGGTTACCATGAAAAAAATCTCCTTTCGTGCAAAATGTATTATTGTTTATATCGGTAGCGGGGAGATGAATCACCGCCTCTAGCACTGAAACTACCACATCACGTGATTTCGACCTTCCTTGACATTATCAATGATGGACGCTCGACCGCTAGAGGTCGCAGCGATTCATCTCCCCGCCAATGGTATATACAAAATCAGTACCAGAACAGGCGCTGATGTCCCGGTTAACGAGTTAACTTGTTAAAAATATACATATTAGCGACAGAAGGAGTATTAATACAGAGAACAATTATATGTCTCCTCTTAAATGTGGAAGTTCTGTACAAGACAGCATCTTGCACCAAAAGCCAATATCAGAGATTTTCTCATGCGACAAATCATTAATTATTTCTTTTAATCCGATCCGAAGTGGAGGTGGTCATAAATTTTAAACACTATTAATGATGAAAGTAAAATGGATTCAGTTTAGAGAAGAGGTCGTTTTGCTGTTAATATATATACAAGGCGGCTGACAGAAACGTTAGCACACCGGGCGGAATGCGTAGCGGTATTTCGTCTGCCGTTACGTTCTGAGTTCAAATTCCGCCGATGTCGACTTTGCCTTTCATCATTTCGGGGTCGATTAAATAAGTACCAGTTACGTACTAGGGTCGATGTAATCGACCTAATCCCTTTGTCTGTCCTTGTTTGTCTCCTCTATGTTTAAGCCCCTGTGGGCAATAAAGAAATAAATATATATACAAGGGGACTGTCTCCAACCTTGTCTTTTCACTTACCATCAAACGATGGTAAGCTAGATAACCAGTATCATCACTTAACTCTTAGCTCTCTCTCTCTCTCTCTCTCTCTCTCTCTCTCTCTCTCTCTCTCTCTCTCTCTCTCTCTCTCTCTCTCCCTCCCTATTTTATGATATATCCCGATATTTGAAAGCCCTACAATGTGTCTCGTCCTCTGAGGCTGTTTACTGCCTCCCATTCTGACATGTCTAAGGTAATAGAAATTATTGCTAACTCAACATATTTTGAAATTATTTGTTTTTCATAATTATTCAATATAAACGGTGGAATTCATTTATTTTTGAATCAAATATATTCTACAGAAACTACTTCCAAATTTTCTCAAGCAAAAGATTTTCATTTCATAATTTTTATTTTTAGCTGATCATTGGCCGGTCAACAACGTATTATATATCCGATACAATTTCACTGAAAGCGAAATTCTTGATATGAAAGAGGCGTCTGGAATGAAGCCAACTTTTCAAAACTCTGCCGCATATTGACGTTTCCCTAAGGAAAACTATAGATTGTTTGACATCTTTGCAGAAAACCATTCTTGTAATTATTCTGCCTTTCCATGAGCAGATATTTTAGCCGTATTTGAAATGGTTACATCTTAACAGTTTGCTGTCGAAAATAGAACTTCTGCTTTCTTTGAGAAAATTCCACGAGAACATAGAATTGGATATGAAGAATCAAGTTCTTAGATTATAGTGAAACAATACGAGGGCGGAAGATTGGCAGAATCGCCAGTTGATCGCAATATTTAGTTTCATTCTTCCTAATTCTAGATCCAAATTCAATCGATGTTTTTTTGTTTTTTTTTTCTGTGATCGATAAATTCAGCATCAGTGAACCGTGAGGGGTATTTCACCCCTCCTTCTCCTGATTTATGTCAATATCGGAAATCGGTACACTAACATATATTGTGGAGATTGCCTTTAGTTTCTAATAAACCAAACCACCATTCGGTTCAAACTATTTCATATAATTTTTATTATTAATGACTTTAACAAGGCGGCAACCTGGTAGAATCGTAACTGTGCCGGACAAAAGGGTCAGCAACATTTCGTTCGTCTTTACGTTCTGTGTTCACATTCTGCCTTCCATCCTTTCAGAGATGACAAAATAATTAACAATTACATACTAGGATTAAGCTGATCGACCCGAAACTGCTGCCTTTGTGCCAAAATTGGAAACGATTATTAATGACTTTCAGAAAGATATTAAACATTGTAACTTGTCACTGAAAACAATGTTTTCTTTCGAAGAAGCCAAAAGTAGTTTATTAAAAGAGATTCTATATAGAAGTTACTTTTTTTTAGCTTCAATATGTATTCTTTGGGAATTCTCTCAGGATTAACTGACTACTACAGACATAATGAATACAACTCTTACGAAAATCCTGGTAATTCTGATCCACAAATGACGATTCAAGTTTAGAGACGAAGGATCTCTAGGCCTAAAACATTGCCAAGTTTAACACTGGTCCTTGACAATTCGATATCCCTTCAAGAATCCACGACTAAGACAGTTTTCTAATCAATGTGTAACTCTGCCTCTTGAGATGCCAATTCCAAAGGCTCTCTTTGTTCAGATTGAAAATGTTTGCCAAGAACAATCCAAGTAAGAAAGGTCGTTAGCCTTGGGAATTCTTACAATCCATCAGCCTCGTGAATTGTTATTAAATCCTTACAAATTTTTCAATCAAAAAGTGAATAATCCTCCTCCTCATCAAATTAACAATTAAAAGGAAATTCATTAGGAATCAAATTTATTCCATTTTTCTGTTTTCCATTCACACCTGACAATGTACATCTTTAATCTTTCATCCCTTCCTAACGTACATAGAACAATGGAGAGAATGTAATATAAACTCTCTTTCTCTCTCTCTCTCTCTCTCTCTCTCTCTCTCTCTCTCTCTCTCTCTCTCTCTCTCTCTTTCTCTCTCTCTCTCTCTCTCTCTCTCCCTCTCTTCCATATATGGACACTTTTACTACACATATCAAGTGCTACATTAATTCTCAAAGGTCCTGAATAATTCGCTCCAATCCTATATCTTCAAGCCTTTGATTTCCTGGTGAACCCACATAACTAGCATGGCTAATCTACATATTTCTAAACCATAAAATACTTCAGTTTTGCTCAGTTATTAATCAGAAATAAGTCTGTGTAAACCCCGCAGAGCTCTAGAGAACACTTCAAATGCAATGAGTAAATCATGAACAAGAAAGAAAATATGAAAAGAAAAAAAGAAAGAAAGAAATTTGCAAGATTGATATCAGACGAAGTAAAATTGTAAAACATGTTGAGTAAAAGTGAGACGATTTTAGATAAGAAATCTGTGTGACTTTTCTACACTAAACCTGCAACTGTTCAGATCGGTTTTAATTAAACTATTGTACAACGTCTAAATCATGAAAGATAGTTTAATAAGTGCCTGAGATTGGAGGAAAATATAGTCAGTCGCAGAATCTCATTCAAGGAAATTTGGGCTTGGGAACAAACAAGAACATTTTTCCTGATCAAGTCTACCTTCGACGTTTTACCTTCACCGGCAAATTTAGTCCAGTGAAACATACAAAAAAGCTGATGAATGTAGATGAGGAGAGAAAGTGACGGTAAGACATGTCCTGTCAAACTGCAGGCTGGCACTAGACAGACATACATAGCGTCACAATCAAGTCCACGGTGTCATAAGCGCAGCACTCAAGGAGATCGAGGGATATGATAGAAGAGAATACCTAAAAGTGGAAAAGCGCGGAAACATATACTTCCAGAAAGAAGGAAAAGGGCATAAGGCCAGGTCTACAAATATACGAGACAAAAGATGGGAGGGATACTGGGAGCTGGCCACGGATTTGGAAAGACTGCTAATATTTCCACTCATAGAAACAACAAAAAGACCGGACTTAATCCTACGGAACACAAAGGAAAATTGGAATTTTACTGTAGCTGACAGTGGGAAGAGAACATCGCTAATGCAGAGCAACGGAAGGAGAAGAGGTATGAGAGATTAATCGAAGAGTGCGGAGAACAGGGATGGACTGTCGAGTATTACTGCCTGGCAGTGGGGGCTAGGGGCTTCATTGAAAGGAAAATGGCGACGTTATTTAAAAGAGGGTTTGCATTTTCGAGCTCAGAGCTGAGAAATGTAATAAGGAGAAAACAGGAGGCAGTCGAAAAAGCCAGCCTCTATATATGGCTGAAACGAGAAGAGCAAAAACGGCTTGGAAGACATAGCATGCCGACTAGGAAATAGCGTTGCTAGGTGAGACTGGCTGACACTTAAGCAGCATCACTGATTGACAGGTGGGCCGAGGTAGCGATCTCGTTCATAACGCGCCCTCCTCCTGGTTCGAAGGCTTGTACCACCAAACAGCCGGTCGGTTTTGGCTGCTGGAGCTGAAACTGACACGACACTGTTAGAAGGCAGGTTTAGAGATGGCGCGGACTAAAACTACGCACCCTTCCCTTCCATTGGTCAGTTGAAGCTTAGACAGTGTCACGTGACAGCTGGTGCTGGCGGCAGGAGCCTACCAGCGAGTATTTGAAGGGAAATTTGGCAGGATGGTCATTCGCTCACTGACATTCGTTGACGCTGCATCGAAGAAACCAAAGAACAAAAGAAAAAGGAGAAAGAAGAAGAAACGCACTCAACACCAGAACTGAAGACAACTCCGAAAGGTGCGGCCCCGCCACGTCGAAAACGGTAGAGGAGTAGGGGCCGAAACCGGACCTGGTTCCTCCTGATGATGTCTTTAGCCACTGGATCCTATAAAGGAGCTGTTGAGGTAGCGAACCACGAAACGTGGTTGGAATTCCTCCTTGTTGTAATGTGGGTTCCTCCCACCGGTGAATGTATGACTGCCGTTGTACTGCAGTTGCTCTTTTACGCTTGTAGCCACAATAGCTACTGGTCATAGGATACCATCGTATCTCTTCTTACCGGAATAGTAATACATTAACTGTCTTACTATTGCTGATAGCTCCACAAGACACCGAATAGAACTGTCGGCTCTCAACTCTTCGGTTCTCGACCCGCTCTTAATAATCGACTACTGGTCTATCTATAATTGCTGTATCCTACCACTTTTTACTGGGAGGGGTATACAATTTCGCTATACAACAGTTTATCACTCATGTGCAGAATATAACACTGGAGAATTCTGACATTCGATGTTTAGTACATTCTTCAGGTGGTATAATTCAAGATGTAACAACAGTGAAATGTGTAGAATGATGTATAATTATAATGTATATAATGTAGAATGATGTATAAACACTTTACTATCGAAAGCTAAATGACTCTAAAAGGATCTGCACGAAACTATTGCAAAAATAAGTTTTATACTGATAATTCTTCTACAGTTCTAACGCTTCTCATATTTTGATTCTGTTTGTCACAGTTCAACTGAGAATCTATTTACCAATGACCTCGCACAAGATTCTTACCTAAAATCATCTCGCTTTTACTCCACATTTTTCACAATTTTATCTCGTTTGATATCAATCTTGTCAAGTTCTTTTATTTTGTTTTCGTTTTTTTTTTTTTCGTGGTTTATTCAATATATTTGAAATGTCCTCGGTAATTCTCCGTCATATTTGAGCTTGCATTCTCTTATAATTCTGAGGAAAATATCATTTCGAAATCGATAAAAAGGCTTACATAATTCACCCTTTCCATCATTGTTCAATTTTTCGCGCTAGATTATCAATTACAGATCTTTGCTAGAGTCCAGTAAGCTTTCTATATATTACTGTTAAATATTTCAGTAGCAGCATCAATTCTTATAACTGCGTTACTTCTATTTGTTATGTTCCAATAAACGAAACTCGTACCAACATATATAATTCTCTTCTAAATTGAAAATCCATGCTTCTGTACATTTTACAGCATAATGCATTTATTGGTGCAGTAAAGAGAAATGAAGTACCCAATTGCCATGGTGAAACTTACGCATTCATTCTATACTATAGAGATAAGTGTACATACAATGATGAATTGATACAAACTCACACAGTTAAGCGTGTAGATAACCACTGACATGCGCACGCATTTATACACAGCTGCTTGTATATATTCATAAGATACGGAAGTATTTTATAAATATATTCATGAGATGGAGTTTGTCTGTATATGCATAAAATTTATATACATATCTGTTTAGTGTTATATACTTACATGTATATATTTACATGTACACATACACGCATACATACGTAGTGCATACATACACACATACATACATATTCTCTGGACCTCGGAACTCTCTGCGTTCAATAAAGCAATAGCCCACAAATGTGATTGCAGTACCAGTACTCGTACCGATATTCGGGACACTTGACTGGACGATCGATGAAATCCGAGCCCTTGATGTGAAGACCCGGAAAATACTAACGAGCACGAACAACTTTCACATCAATAGCGATGTAGACCGCCTATACCTAAAACGAAATAAAGGAGGGAGGGGCCTAACATCAATTCAGACTGCCTTCGAATGCCATGTCATATCTCTTCGACATCATCTCATAACCACCAAGTGTCAAAGTGCACCCCTTGATGAAGTCTGCAGACATGAGGTAAATACCATCATGAGATTGGGAAGGCAACTACTTGACAAGCATTCCTTATTCGACAACCCTGAACTCTTACCCAAAGAAATTGCAAAACTCTACCAAGACCATGCATGGATACGTTAACAGAAAGCTCCAGGGTGATAACAACATTGACAACCAGAGCAATCTATCGTGGACAAACAATCGGGTCACCAACTCTCACTTTGAAGGGTATGCCTTTGCTATTCAAGAACAAGAAATAGCAACTAAATTCCTAATAAACAAACGGGACAGAGAGGCGGGCAAAGCGCCACAATGTAATTATCGATGCAGACTCTGTGGAATCAGTATCGAAGATATCACCCACATCATCAGCAGCTGTCCAAAAATGTCATCACGGTATTACCTACCTATGAGACATGATGTTGTGGCCAAGACACTGTACAATGAAATCCGCCGACAGGATAACCTCGGGGCTAAGGAGATGAAAACCCATAATTAGGTAGAGGTCATTACCACTCACAATATGAAAGAGTATTGGTGGAATGTCCCAATAAAAACCTCAATAAAATGCAGACATAATAGACCGGATATAGTAACCTGGGACAGAGAAGAGAAACTGTGTACAGTAGTAGAAATCTGCTGTCCTGTGGATGTCAACATCCCACTAAAGATTAGAGAAAAAGAGAACAACTACGCCGAGCTACTGAGAAATTTGCAGATACTCCACCCAGACTACAAGTTCAGATTCATACCCGTGATTGTTGGGACATTGGGATATGCAACGAACTGCCTCAACAAAAACCTGGAAAAATTAGGGTTCTCAAAACCTGAAAGAAAAAAGGCTGATTAGAAGACTACAGATTCAAGCCATCAATGGAACTATAAAGATATGTAAAACTTTCCAAAAATTTAGCACATAAATACATATGCATGCATCTAGACATGAAAATATATACATAAAAACGCATCCATAAAACAAACATACAAATCTGCGCATAAATACATATGCATACGCCTAGACATGAAAATATATACATAAAAACGCATTCACAAAACAAACATCCAAATTTGCGCATACACTAACACCAAATACTGCACACACACACATATGCACAAATACCTAGATGATGTCGATAAAAGTTCTAATGAAGGAGCCTTGAATCTATGTTAGAGTCCGGCTCTTTCTCTATGGACAAGAAATACAGAAATGAAACTGATTGATAACATACATACATACATACATACACACACACATATATGCACCAGTGAAAACCTCAATAAGATGTAAGCTCAACAGACCTGGTGCAATGATTTGGGATAGAGAAGAGAAACTGTGCATGGTTGTGAAAATTAGGTGCCCAGCGGATGTTAACATAAAGCCGAAGATCAGTGAAAACGAAAATACCTACGTACGCTGAACCTTTAAGAAATCTGCACTTACTCTATCCAGATTAGAAGTTCAGGTTTATACCTGTAGTTATTGGAGCACTGGGATATGTGACACTTGAGAAATTAGGCTTCTCAAAACCAGAAAGGTGAAACCTTATTCGAAAATATTCCATGGTTGTGGTGGTGGTGAGCGAATAGTCAAATGTGTCATTTTTGGTTGAACTAATTTTTTTATATCATCTCTCACTTAACGCAGCGCATAAGTGTAATTCCTGGAAAGATTCAGACTTACGTGGCAGATACGTACAATTTAACTGAAGGTTATATCATATTTGCAGTGATATATTTTTGTTTATGAAAATAGAAAAATAAAGTGAATATTTATTTTATGAGTGCTGCGTATTAAGTCTATAAAATTGTGCATAAAGTATATAAAGTGAATATATAAAGTGCATTGAGTAATCATCGTATTCAGTTATCAATGAGTAGTCCATTATTCCATACAGACATAACACAGGCTACACTTTCAGGACTTTTGGATAAAGTTTTCAGACATTATACCATTAATTTCGTGAAATATTCACGGGTCTCGCTAGTATTACATCATCGTATCGTATTGAATTATATATTTTGTATGTATCCCTATATATATATATATATATATATGCCAACACACGCTTGAGCACATTACATGAAAGCATCCATACACACACATATATACATACGTTCATACATACATGCATGCATACATACGTATGTACATACATACATACATACATACATACATACATACATACATACGTCAATGATATATATCCTGTCCCGCACTGTCGTATGAAAACGCTGATGTTCAGTAAATATGGACGTCAGTAATAGTAAGAACGAACAAGAGGAAGTCGTTCGTCAGGATTCTCTCATCAGCGCAGCCAGTACTATAGTGTCACGTGACCCATTATTTGACGTCAAAACATCAAATTCTCCATTGTGCCATAGGCAGAGATAAATGTCGGAGATAATTTAGTTATCTTCCGGCTATTTATCTCTCGTTGCTCTTCTCTTGTTTCTTTCTTTGCAGTATCGATCTCAGAGAGAAATCAAAACAATGTTATATTTGAAATTTTTAAATATTCGCTTTTAATGTGTTTACAGCGTTTCATTTTCTTTCATAAAAGTTAAATCAATATTAGCTTTACCTATTTTTATTGATTTTTGCAAGTAATTAGAACAATAGCTTATGAAAGTATTAATGAAAGCTATTGTTTATGCTTTTTCTTTTGATTGTTATTGTTGTTGTTGCTATGTTCTTCTGCGTGACGTTCTTTGTTATCGTTTCTTTGTTCTGAAACCATCCGTCGGCTGCAGGCAATCTGGTTTTCTCCGGTTATTTACTTCTAATGAACTCATCATAAAAACAATATAGTGCGACTTACTGATTCAAACCGGTTACAACTGGTGATAAAGCATTGTGTTTTTTTTGTTTGTTTTTTTGTCTTTCTTCTAAATTTAACAAAATATTACAGTTTCGAAATATTTACTTCATGTCTCTGAACATTAAAGTTTTCACAGAGCTTCAGCATTTGGTTCATTTTATTTCAGTTTTAAATATTATGTCTTTGTTAATATTTCTAGACAAGACAAAGTTTGAGAAATGCGTTTCGCTCGTTTACGTTCCACATTTAATTATCTAATAAACAGCACCTATTCTTCAGTACCAGTTATACAGTGCGTTCATCGACCTAGCCGTGCATATCCTCCGCCACACTTTTGAGGTTTTGTGCTTATGTGTTCAAAGCATATATCTAGTAGTGGGCGAGGGTCTGTCGGTTGTTAATTTAAGCATCAAGGCTCTTCAAGCTTCATTATGTGAATCAAATATATTTGAAATGTTGCTTTACAGTCTAGTGTGTAACTTTTCAGTCTCTCTCTCTCTCTCTCTCTTGCTCTCTCTCTCTCTCTCTCTCTCTCACTCTCTCTCTCTCTCTCTCTCTCTATCTCTCTCTCTCTCTCTCTCTCTCTTTCTCTCCACACACACACACACATATAAATATAGTTTGAATTTACAGAAAACAAAAGACGAAGACAGGTGTATAAATAACAAACAGGTGTATTAGTTTAACGCTCGGGAAGGTGAGAAAGTCTTTTACGTTTCGAGCCTACGCTCTTCAACGGAAAGGAATAAGAGAAAATAAACAAAGAATTACAAAAGCTTTAGTGGCTAGCGGTCGACCATGGCATTACCAAATATGTCCATACGCTACACTCCCTAAATTCCTTCGTATAAAGCTAAGTGCCTCTTACTACTACATGTAGTAGTAAGAGGTACTTAATACTTACTACTACTACTCTTATGTGGTCGACAAAAATGTTAAAAATATTAGTTAAATCTTTCTCAAAACACACAAATAAATGATACGTATATTAAAGCGCGCGTGAGATCCCTGTATATTCGTAGATGACAAAGTGGTGACGGTTGAAACACCATTCACCTACACTGGTATGGGGTTCAACAATAACAAAATATACCTACATTTCACTGAAACACAATTAAAACACACACTCATGTGCATAAGGATACTCTCTCGAACTAGACTGAGTATTTTTTTTCTTTGCTGACGCTAACAAGTAAACGTCTACTCTATGTGTGTGAGTATGTCTGGATGTACGTTTCAGTGTCTCGTGAGAGGTTTATGTGAATCTGTATTAATATGTGTAATTGTTTCGAATTTGGGCAGAAGGCTAACAATTTTTAGGGAATGGGGCTCAACAGATGCCACCGAGCTTACTACTGGATCGGTATTTTAAACCCGGAGAAAGGAAAGGCAAACTTGACTTCAGTACGATTTAAATACAGAAGATAGAGAACGGCAACAAACATCACGAAATATTTTTCTCATGGAACAGGAACATAGCAAATTAGCATGATTCCAGCCATTACATATAGGAACACACACATACACTTATATGTATTATATTACATTATATGTATATATATATATATATATATATATATATATATATATATATATATATATCGAGAGAGAGAGTACAGATGAAATTTAAAATTGCGTCTAATGACATAATGTGATAGGCATACATAGTTGGTGCTTAGATTGGTTTACTGGTAAACCTCAGAACTCAAATGTGACTCAAACAAAAGTCGTGTTGTAGCCCCTAGCGATGAATGGCTATAAGTTGTTCTTCATTGAGCGGGTAAATATATATTAGAAAGAAACAACGAACAGATAAGACGTATGGTATCATTTTAGAGAATGGAATTTATATGTAATTGCAGAGTTATTACAGTAAAAAGGGATTAAGAATTTGTGTATAAAGTGTCTTACAGCTGTTTCTATTATAGCTGTGAATATAGTTCAGAGGTCAGTGATCAAAATATTTTCATATAAAAGCCAACTGTACCGTCAACTAGGGCACAATCATCTGCAAACAGTCTTTTCTTGTCTGAGATGCAACTTTAGCCCTTGCCTTGAAACTGGTTGAACATACCTCCCGTTGTGCTTTTTTTTAAAAGACACACCCTCTTCTACATAAGAATAAGCAGAATCCAGCATTACTGTAAAAAATAGATCAAATAATACTGGTACCAAGATAAAATCTTGTTTTGTACCATTTTTAACATGAGAAGGCTGAAACTGACTGCCATTTGAAAAATTGGATGACTTCATAACTTTATATTGGGTATGATGACATTTAGCATTCGCTTGGAAACCATCCTCTCCTGGAGCTTTTGCATTTACCAGTTGTTTTATAACCATTTTCACTTCAACAAACATGGATCCAATGCAAAATCCAAAGTAGATAACAACAAGGATATTCTCGCTCAAAAACTTGATGAAAAGTTTCATAATGTTAGAATCATGAAAAATATAGAATTATCATGTGGTCGACTTAGAGATACTATTTATGTGTCATCCAAACAAGGTCTTGGGTTTTTCTGCTGGAAAAAAAAAAATCAAGATTGATTTAAGAAAAGTGACGAGGTTATAAATGAGCAGCTTCAAGAAATGTACGGATTTCACAAAGAATAGATTGCAGATAGGAACACTGCTGAAAAGAAAACATGCTTTACAAGTCTAACAAAAACTCTGTTCAAACTAAACTCTGAAAAATGAACCAACAGTAGTGAGAAGAAAAGGCTAAAGTTCTGCAAGAATCAACTGATAAACATGACATGAAAAGTTTTTTGTCATAATTCGAAATGGGCATTTGGTCCATGTAAAGGCGGGTGCACTCTTGTTCTTTCTACTGAAAGGAATCACCTCACAGATTGTAATAAGATATTGAAACGTTGGGCAGAAGATTCTAAAGATGCACTCATAAAGATACAAATATAGACATGAATTCAACCAATAATATCCACCGAAATCTGAAAAAAAAATTTCTGCAGAGTAAGTGAACAGGAGATGGACAAAGGAGGGATAAGTTACATTAGGTTTAAGACAAAGGAATGGTACTAGGAAAGGGAAGAGAAAAGAAAAGAAATAAAGAACAATATATATATATATATATATATATATACAAGCCAAAAAACGTCTAGTGGACCAAGGATTGATATACTTAGTAACCTAAGACTGGATTCGTATAGGCATACACTCACACACAGTCACATCCACACATACCCGTATATACACCGTCACACAGACGTCGGCAATCCCGACCACTTGGCCTATTTCGGCCGTTGTTCCTACAGTTTATGGTCGGAAGATAACTACATTAAAAGTCGATATATCGATATTTCACATTAAGTCACAATAATATATGATTATAACATTTCTTTATGCGAAGCACTTTATATTTCTCTCTTTCTCTTTACTTCCATAAACTTTTTAACCATGTAATTCCTCTCTTCATATCTTTAACATTTCTCTCTTTCTCTTCACCTCTCACTTCTACTAACCACTTGAGTGACAGCATAATGCACCAACTGGCTATCTGCTCTCTCACTCACTATCACGTTCTCTCTTTTTCTCTCTCACTTCACCTCCTCCTTGTCTCTAACAAATCAAAGCGTAAAGTATGAGCGAACATGTAAAAGAATAATATTTAGTTCAATAAAACAAAATATTTTCGCTATAAACACACCACCACCACCACCACCACCACCACCACCACCACCACCACCACTACCATCATCATCATCATCAGCAGCAGCAGCATCACTATAGTTTTCGGTTAGAAAGCTCATTTCATTTCATTTCATTTCATTTCATTTCAGTGAAGCTGTTTCTTTATATCTACTTTATCTTGCTGTCGATGTGTCTCTACTCTAACGATACTAACGCTATCTTCCCCCTCTTCTCTCTCACACACTAAAGATACCTCTTTCCCTTTACCTTTCCATCCCCACTCTACAGCACGTCATTAACACTTCTCTTTCCCTCCTTTGTCTCACCGTCTTTATCTCTCGCTCTTCGCCTCGTAATGCATTTGGCCTTATTATACATCTTTCTCTACCTCTTTCTTCTTTACTCACAGTCTTCTCCCCGTCTCTCTCTCTTTCTCTCTCTTTTCTCTCTCTCTCTCTCTCTCCTCTCTCTCTCTCTCTCTCTCTCTCTCTCTCTCTCTCTTAGTTTTACTCCATCTTCCGCTCGCTCCACATCCACTTCTCTAACTAAAGTATAACGGGTGACCGAACAAGCAGATTATAATATAGATTACAGTGAGGCGGCGGCGAGCGAATTGGCCGAATTGGCCGAATTGGCCGAATTGGCCGAATCGTTAGAACGTTGGCCAACATATTTAACAGCATTTCGTCTGTCTTACGTTCTGAGTTCAGATTCTGCTGAAGTCGACTTTGCCTTTCTTCCTTTCGGCGTCTTTAAAATCAGTACCATCTGAGTACTTCCCCGAAATTGCTGGCCTTGAGCCAAAATTTGAACCTCATAATTAATTATTAGAATGATAATTAGTTGTGAGTGACAATATCTGTTACAAAAGTAATTAGCTGTGACAGCGTAGTTATTACACTGATGATAATTGTTGTTGGGATGACTTTATGTCACAGCGATAATGAGAGGTGTTGTAGTAATTAGTTACTCCAACAACAATATCTGTTACTGTGACAATTATGTAATTACAGTAACAGTAATTTTCACAGAAATAATTAGTTAATACATTGATAATTAATTAGCAGTTGAGTCACAATGGCCATTAGTGTAATACAAGAATCAAGTGACGTCATGAAACGTTGATTGCACAATAAATGAGACAATAAGGGTTACATTATTAATTAAATACGACAATCATAGAGTTTATCATTATGCTAAGTGCTGAGTAAATTAGTTACAAAACTAAATTCTGATAATTTCTTAATGCTTTCCCTCCTCGTCGAGACATTAACTTTCTACAGAAATTCTATTTCAGATTAACTCTTAATATTACTTTTGATCAACATGCTATATGAATTCATTTAATTTTCTAGATTTCTGACAACAAAGAATCGATCACTGCACAGTTCGATGAGCAAGGAGATATGTTATGAAGAATTTCTCGCTTGCAGTATAGTTTAGGGAAACAAGTTTATGTTGGGTGCAATTCGCGTAAACATTCTTTATTAGAAGGGTTTGTGTGATTCTATCGATTTTCTCATAAAGCTTTTGAGAAGCAGTACTATATATTGATTTACAATACATAAATTAATAGCCAATACCATATTGCTTTTCAATATTACTGTCGATATTGTGTTTCTGCCCTCCACATATTTATAATCTGTTTTCGTTTTCACGGAATGCTGTGTGTTTCCATCCTGAATAAAATGTATTTATTCCTCGACTTAATGTACCAACATTGGTTCGGCAAAGCAATCTACGACAGGGCAAATATTATTCACTCGGCTGCATATGGAAGACAGAATCACTCTCTCAGTGAGTGATTCATGGTAGAAATTCTTCAAAACATGGCACAATCCTGCGTTCCCACCAAAAGGAGTGAGGAAAATTCTATTCCTGGAAATGCATACATCCCGGTGTTATTGATATTCCGATCAGGCTCTGAACACAGCTCTTATATTTAGCACAACTTTATCAATATTACTGACTTTTACTGCTATTTCTAAGACACGGTCTAACATACATGCAATTACATGGTTTCTCGACCGGTTAGAGATAGCAGTTAAATATCACAACAGCAACAGATCTTTAGCAATTGACAGGCAACTTGGTTTCTCCAGCGACGCAAAACTTTGACAGATAGTCTTTCGCTTTACTACAAATAACAGCCAAATATCTTTTGAATAGCACTGCACTATCCTTCAATAAATGAATAATGAAAAGATGAGCGGGGCTGGTTAATGCTGGAATGCTTACCTGCATTCATACAAGTGTTCGACTAGAGTTGACAGGGAGTTAAGCCATATCACTAGATAAAAGTTACTCATAGTAAAGATTAGCATTAATTGTTTGGTTGTTGTCCAACAGTTCGTAATGGATTACTCCTTTAATATCCCACCATACACTCAACATGATCTTCTTTGGATGAAGTCCTGCTCTCAATTGTTGAACTGGCCATCCTCCTCGACTGATCCAAGAACGGTAGCATTACGGTAAAGAATCCACTTCTCATCACCTGTAAAAAGCCTGTCTAAAAATGTTCCTTGAAAGTGTCCTGAATGCAATGATTGACAACAAGTAGCCCGCTGTTGTCGATTCTCTGGAGACAGCTCGTGAGAGACCCATTTTCCAGCCACTGAAACCTTTCCAATGTGTTTTAGCTGGAGGACCACGGTTGTATGGGCTACGTTTAACTGTTTTGCAAGTTCCCAAGTGGTTACGGTAGGGTTCCCTGAAATAAAAGCTTCCAACATTTCGGAATCAAATTTTTTGGACGACACTCTTTTGGCTCTTCTTTCAAAGTGAAATCAGCACTTCGGAAACCAGAAAACCACCTCCTGCAACTTCTTTCATTCACTACATCATCTCCATAAAGTGCTCTGAATAGATCCTGCTGCCGCACTTGCATTAACACCTTTACGAAACTCGTAGACTAAAACATTTTTTATGTGATCTTTAGATGGGACAAACATGGTGGTAAAATTTTCTGAGAATTATGGCCAGAAATGAGATAATCTGAAAGAAAACAGTACCAATTAGACACAGCAATATCTTAAAATTATCAGAAGAGGTTTAAAAATTGCTAAATTCGCTCTGAAACATTTTTTCTAAAAATTGGACATTACTTTTGCACCAACCTGATACTTTATTAGAATGCAGCAAAAATATCACAAAAACTGTTACTCAGAGTTTCACGCTCCTCTGGTATTCGAGTACTATTTTTTCCACCTTGTTTCGCATTTATGTGCTTACTCTGGTATATATATATATATATATATATATATATATATGCATCACACACACCAAGACCTCACATCCTTACTCTCACCTATGTCATTATACTTACTCATTTACTCTCATACACACACACACACACATACGCATTACTCACCGACTTTGCACACTTCCAGACATAAACATACTTCTGTCCCTGCATGAACTTCCCAGGGTAGAACTGTAATCGTACCTAGCGCCTAAACCTGAATTCTTTAAGTCTATGTTTGCATATTAAAATAATTTCAAAGTGCTTGTTGACGATGCATGATATTATTTCTAGTTTACTTCCAGGTAAAGCTTATATACTTTTTGAGTATGCGCTTCTGGAATTTAGAAAGAATATGTGATATTTAATTCTATATTCATTCTTTATTTGCTCAAAAATGTAATTATAGTTTGTTTTTATTGTCTTTGCTCTTTGCTGCTATGATTATATTGTTGTTTACCTAAATTACGTAATTTCAAAATAATGTGTATGCATGTATGGTCATTAGTTATATTAATAGGTTATTTACTCAAAAATGTAATTATGATCTTTCATTATCATTACTTGTATGTTCATACTGTTTTTAACAAAATTGTATAATGCCATAATAATTGGTATGTGTGTCTAGTTGTCTAGTTTAAAGGGAAGTAACTACAGATCAAACCTGTTTCCCAGGACGTCACGATATACACAGGGTGTCCCGAAATTAAGGCAACCATCGTTTCGGTCTTTAATTACTATCAATAAATGTGATGGGATATGAAAATTATACATTATTATAAAAGCTTAGTGTGTTTTCTTTTTGTCTAAGATTAAATATATTCAGATTTAGGAATTAGATAATGGCTATAGACCAAAATATAATCATAACCCTCCACAAAGGAGGTGAAAGTAATGCAGCTATAGTAAAAAAAAAAGCTTAAAATTAACCGAACAACAGTCTGGAAAACGGTCAAGAAATTTCAAGAGACTGGTTTCACCACTGATCGACCTGGATGTGACCAGAAAAGAAGTGTGCGAAACACTCAGCTTATCAAAAGTACCAGAGAAAAGATCGTTGCGTGAAAAAAAAAAAAAAAAAATTGGCTGCCACTGCAAAAAATAAGCCGAACATCGATGTATCGTGTGCTGAAGGAGGATCTCAGGACCCAACCGTAGAAGATGATCTGCCGTCATGAGAAACTGATAAAAGTTGGATGCCCTGTATGTCCCTGCAAAACTTCGTTATAGAATGAATGTCACATTTATCTCCATAATAGCATTGTTATACGGAAACGGACCTATCACCATGTAATGAAGTAAAGAAGTCTAAACGAACAAATCCAATAAGATGTATTTTACTATTCTTAAGTGTCTACTCTAAACCATTGGTACCAGAACGTTTTCGGACTAACGCTCTCTTGGCACCCATGCTACACACCTAGCCCTCATCTCCTCACCACCAAAAACTGAGGTCTCTTTCTACTGCAATTTCAAATAACTGCATTTCACAAATAAAACTTAACCTAATGAACCCATTATTTTGTTGTTCTCACAATAGGAAAAACTTAATTTACATCTCACTTGTAACTACGTTATTTTCAAATTTTTAATGCGGTGGATGTATATTTTACAATGATATCAGCTTCGCGACATTTGGCTGAAAGAAATTGTCTTAGATCTATGCGTTCAATGATTATGAGTCTGTTTCTTTGCTTAGAAAAATCTGGACAACTGCACTACCTATGTAAAATTTGAATAGCTGTAACTTGGACAGCAGCATGAAAAGGATAGTTTTACTGTGATAAGGTTTAATCTCATTTCTTTACAGTTGCAAATTAACTTTATTGAACTTTATGAATATTGTTGTCATATAAGCAACGTTTCCTGGTTCATTGCAAAGGACGGAATAAGAGTCTTGCAAGAATCCAACAACTATTTTAAAATGGAAATAGAAACTTTCCGGCAGTTTCTTTGACAGACATCGAACTCCTGTGTGCAATAACAAACGTTCATAATCTTTATCACTCTCAATACAGAGCTATAGAAACAGCGGGGAATTGTGAGAATGTGCCTTGATATAATTTATTGCTATAATAACAGTACTCATTGATTTGTTAAGACCACTACTTAAATTTATCTGCATCCAGGCGTTGTCTGTGGATTATAGAATGCACTGTAAACATGCTAGGTATAACTTTCCCAATAAACTGATGAAGCTGCGACAACAACCTACGAACAAGAGTGTCCCATCTATTGTTCAAACACGAAATACTAACTCCTCTCTTGTAGCTGTTTCTAGTTGTTTTACCAGTAATATCTCTTGGGCCAAACATTAATCATTGACGAAGCAAACATAAACAAGAAGCATACATTTATTGCTTTGGGGTATGAATCTAATTCGAAGCTGAGTTTAGCCGTTCTGGGTATTTTGCATGACATATCTTCAATGTTGTAATATTCCACATTTTAATTTTACCGATTCAAATCCTCACAGAAAAAAAAATGAGACATTCCGAGTTATGCATGACGGCTTTCCCAGATTTCTTTCTGTAAGAATAGAGATTATGTAGGTTTCAAAATGTGAAGTACTACAACGAAAACAAATAATTGCTGGCTTGTGCTCTGAAGATATAATGAAGATATGGATGGGTAGACGTTTGAAAATAAATGAATTAAGAAGTTTTAAAGAAAATCCACCCGGGGCATGTTTGTACTTAAAAACGGACTGAATAAGTTGTCTGCTTATTTTACATTACTCTTTACTCTTTTACTCTTTTACTTGTTTCAGTCATTTGACTGCGGCCATGCTGGAGCACCGCCTTTAGTCAAGTAAATCGACCCCAGGACTTATTCTATGTAAGCCTAGTACTTATTCTATCGGTCTCTTTGGCCGAACCGCTAAGTTACAGGGACATAAACACACCAGCATCAGTTGTCAAGCGATGTTGGAGGGACGAACACTGACACGCAAACACACACACACATATATATATATACATATACATATATATATATACGATGGGCTTCTTTCAGTTTCCGTCTACCAAATCCACTCACAAGGCTTTGATCGACCCGAAGCTATAGTAGAAGACACTTCCCCAAGGTGCTACGCAGTGGGACTGAACCCAGAACTATGTGGTTGGTAGGCAAGCTACTTACCACACAGCCACTCATTGTATATTTTTTTTTATTTCCATTCATTTATTTTGGGCTGTTGCTTTATATTTAATAGTTTTGATTTTTATTTGCATTAAATTATTTTTGATATGTTTTTTTCATTTGTATCTTTTGTATTTCCGTGTTGCTTTTGCCAATGAAATGCCAAAAACAGATTATTGGTCTAAATTTTAGATTGTTTTAGACTCTAAAACTAATTACCCAAAGTAATTACTAATCAGAGATATATTATCATACCATACGTCGCAGCCACAAATTTAAGTACTTTGCTCGCCACGCAATAGTATACCTTCCCACTAGAAGCACACACACATACACACAGGCACACACACACACACACACACACACACACATTTATACAATAAGCTGGCAGAAGATGGACAAACAATTATATATGGCAAAGTGTCATCTATAAAGATGCAACATACATATAAATATAATTAACAAGAAAAAATTGACCGGTGAGTAAAAGTAATCTTCACAGCTGTTTCAAAAGTTCAGTGACCGGTCGATGCAGTGCTGTGTATTATGCACACTGGTGTACATAGCAATACAACGCATAGTGATAATGCAAACTTTGATAGTAACACGAGTAGGATAAGTAAATCAAATCAAGCTAGAAACTTCACATCACCGGAAGGAAGATATGCAAACAGAAACCTAACAGTGGTATATACTGTGTATAAGAAGGCAGCTCATCGATAACAAATAGAGGAAGAGGGGAAGGGAACGCTGAAGTAAAGCAGCGATTATAAGAAGGCGTAGAGATCAGAAGAAAATCATATTAGAGATATTGAGAAAGAGAAAGATGGGGGAAGGCAGACAAAAGGCAGGAAAAGAGCGGGAAAAGAAGAAATACGATATTAAAAAAAACAAAGGGGAGCAAAAATGCGTGTGTGTGTGCGCGCGCTTATTCACACACATATATAAGTGGTGTGACTACTTTTGAATATTGAATAATGTTTTATTTACAATATGATCAAGTCAGAAATACTCCCACAATGTAAGTGTTGACATTATACCAACTCACTAGGTAGAAGACTGGCAGAAGCCAGAAAAGGCAGCGGAATGTTCATTAATTATCGCTCTGTGTATTTTTAATGAAAACTGGTTAGGATTACTTTTGGAAACGCTTCAGAATTCTTGAAGATAGCACTTTGTTAATTTGCGCTCCGATTGTTTAGTAAGCTGCAGAAACTAGAATAATCCAATATTCCTGTGAGTAGATCAAAAGTTCAATGGACATGAAGATGACATGTGCGTCAATATTCAATAATAATTTGATTTGTTGCATACAGTGTAGTCTGTTTGGAGTATTGGTGCGCTTGAACGAAGCGTTAAAATGCATGCAAAACCACTAAAAATTCAACAGAGGGAAATATATTAAAAAAAAATACTGAGCGAAGAATGGAACTGAACTTCATAGATTCCGATAAACATTGTGACATTGTGTGCGGTGTCTCGTGTGAATAGTATTATATATTATCAACGGAAGTAATAAACACATATGTTTATATGTAAAACTATATAGTGAAGAGCTATGAGAGGTGGTGAAGATATGTATTTGTTGAAAGAGCTTGCACGAGAATTATTGGACGAAGTTATGACTGGTGCCAAAGGTGGACCGACTCCGTATTGAATAATAAAACTTTCATTTAACAATGTGCTTCCATTATTTACTTCAACCCGTGTATATGCATATATATATATATATATATATATATATATATATATATATATATATATATATATATAAATATATATATATATATATATATACATACATATATATGCGCCTACACGAGCACACACGCATACACCCCCCACACATATTTATATACAAACACACACACATATATATATATATATATATGCATATATATATGTATATATGTATGTACGCTTATGTATATTGTTTAATACTTTTCATGTGATGAAAACGACCAGACAGTATCTTATTACACATCAGGTGCCTTCATGCAATTTTCAGGCTCTGTCCACATGGCATATAAAAGTTAAACAGGGTGATAGAATAACAGAAAATGCATTTTTAAAAAGGCGAGAAGAAAGTAAATGTAAAAGATAGAAGAGTGAAAACACTGGGAAACGAAAAGAAAAAGAAACAAGGGAGGTGGAATTTGAGTTATATCCCCTTTGACCGTAAAGTGATTGAATACGTAGGGGCCCAAAGTTTGCTCAATCAGACAATAGTGGTATTTTCCAATTCCCCAACAGTAGAATATCAAGTCATTTTGCTTTTGCTTTTTCCATTTGGTTTCCAGTGTTTTACCCTTCCATCTTTTACCATCTACCTTCTCGGCTTTTCTCGTATTTTCTCTTATTCTATCGTCCTGAAAATTGCACCTGATGTGTTATAAAATGTTGTTTGTTATCAAATATTCACTGAATCATTTTCATCACTTGAAACTAGTTGTAGCTCCTAAAAATATACAGTTTATCATACAATATTTAACTCTCACCAGATGCAGTATATGTTGTGTTGATTTTAACTTCACGGAACAGTATACCATATGTGTGTGTGAGTATGTCCGTGTGTTTGTGTGTGTAGGAAAAGTTTAAAATGGAGACAAATGCCCAAAATATTATAAAATCATTTATATCTTCATATCATCGACATATGTTTCGATGGATGCATTCGATGGATGCATCAATCAGGGGGGATATAAACAACAGTCCTCGTCAATTAGACATTTTAACAGCTGTAAGAAACTCCAATACATGCAACGTATATGTGTGTGCGTGCGTGCGTGTGTGTGTATGTGTGTGTGTGTCTGTGTGTCTGTGTGTGTGTGTGCGTGTGTGTGCGTGCGTGCGTGTGTGTGTATGTGTGTGTGTGTGTGTGTGTGTGTGTGTGTGTGTGTGTGTACCTATATATCCGCTACATCAGAAATCTGAAATGACTCCGTAACTACCGTCTCGGCTATAGCCTTAGAGCCCTTGTAATCCGTCACAGCACTTACCTAGCGTACCTAATCGTTTAGATCACCTGCGAACTAAACACCCATTCTTTATATATATATATATATATATATATATATATATATATATATATATATATATATATATCTTTATATATATATATGTACATATATATGTGTACACACACACACAAACACACATATACATACAGATACACACGCATAAACATATATACACATACACATGTACACACACATATACACATGTACACATGCACACACGCACATAAATATACATGCATATACATGCAGGAACACCTACAAACATACATGCATATACATATATAGAAAGCGAAGTTGTGAAGGCAACGTTAGTAATTTGAAAATGCTGTTGAGAGAACAGACGCCATAGGACGAGGGAAGAAGTAAAGGTATGAAGGAAGAGAGAAGGAAAGAGAGAAGGAAAGTTAAAGGAGAAAGGGAGGTAGAAGCGCTCGCCCAGGATGAAATTAATGTTGTTCTGTTCTTGCGGCTAGAAAATCCATTGTAGCAAATAGATCGACCCAACTAGTAGGGGAGCATGGTTGCTCCCCTAATATGCTCCCCTAGTTTATCGCTTAATGTAAACGACACTGCAAGCTTCATTTGATTAAGGTATCTTTGGACCGACGAGTAGCCGGCTGGTTATCCATTTTTGGGTAATTACAACTTCCGAGGTATTCCTAGCTGGGAAACACATGTAGCCTTCATTTTATCGACTCCTTTCCTTAAATTTGAAATTTAGATATGGCATATGTGTGCGCGCGCGCTTCTGTGTGTGTTTTTGTGCGTGTATGTGTTTGTATTTGTGTGTGTACGTGTGTGTGCTTGTGTGTGTGTGTGTGTGTGTGTGTGTGTGTGTGTTTGGGAAGCTAAGATTTTAACCAGTCGGTCATAGGTCATACCACAAAGGTAGATAGATAGATAGATAGATAGATTGGTTGATTGATTGATTGATTGATTGACTGATTGATTGATTCTTTGGTCTAGGTATAAATATGCTTTTGTGTGTGTGTTTGTGTATATAAATAAACTTGAATGTTTACCATATTATTGTGCGTCTCATGACAATTACCCCCAAGGACAATTGTCCACCTTTGGACAATTTTAAGAAGTTTTAAATCATCATCTGTTGTCCTCAGGGGTGATTGTCCTTGTGGGGTCATTGTCTGTGGTGGGGGTAGAGGTAAATGTCCTAGAATCATTATTGTGATGTTTTCTCCTCGCAGACATCATTTGAATAGCAGGAATCTATCAATCATATGATGTCTTGTTTCTTCCTTTATACCCGAGGATATTTAATAAGTTAGAATGGGGAAAAGGTGAATAATTCATCTTTGAATTCGTGCCTGACATTATCTTCCAAGACAGTTTTATCTTCACTAATAAACATCATCAAGATTTCAATCAGATTTACTTCACAGGTGAAAATACTTGCAAAAGTTAAATCCATTGGAACTGATTCTCTCAATGTTGGTGAGGAATTAATTAGCATTATTATTCAATTACTAATCTTGTTAAGAATAATTGTAATATATTGTTATTATATAATTTGCTATTTCTCTAAGGTAAGGCGTGTTTAGCAGGAGTTCACCGCTGTCATCGCCATCACATCTCCAAGAGGAGATTATTTTGAGACAGAATCGGTGGTTCTCCTCTTCTGTGTATCTCGTGAATTGCAAGAAATGATATTGATTTCTATTCTAACATTACAATAACTCACTGGAATTTCGTGTATGTTTGGTTTGTGTTGGATTTATGTGCTGTTATTGTTGCTGTTGGTGGTTGCCGTCGTTATCGTAGTGGTGCATGATCATATCGTATGCACTAAGTACATTTCATTTTGTTGCTTTCCTTATTTAAGTATTAAATGTCGAATCTAGATATTTTTATACTCCCTAGGTGTCACTCTTGTACTCTTTATTATTAAGCAAGTTCCTTATTTCTAACCAATAATTCAAAGATATCAGCACTCTCGCTATTGTCGTAATCATGGCTGCTGCCGTTTTTTAAACCAAGGTTAGCCCAGATCCAGTTGTCATTAAAGTCATTCCAGCCGTGCCCATTCTATCCTTTCGTATATTCAGTGAACCCTAAGCTACATTATACAACATTTCTCTTCCTAACACGGTAGCTTGTGCTTTGAGGTGGATTGTGCTGCTGTCTCTAACGGACCAAGTAACAGCATAGAGACCTATAGATATTATGTTGCAGTTTCTTTGTGATCAACAGACATGCGAGAAACGCAATGTCGAGCCGGCATCAGCCTTACGTAAGACACTAACATTTGTGTGTCGTGATACATTTTCACGATCAGAAACTACTTCACCTCTTCATCAAAACAGTTATGTTATTAAATTTATTGTATATGATGAACATTCCCCAAAAATAGCAAAAACATTTTTCTCCTCTTCTAAACAAAGCAAAAAACATCCGATTCATATAAATGAACAAGGAAACGTTTTGTTTTTATCATTTTGATGTTGATTTTGTTTTTACGAACCTCGATAAACGAACAAAAGCGTTAATAAAGAATTATCCAAAATTTTGACTGTGTCCCTGTGTTCTAATTTAAGTAAATTCTGTCTTTGTGCACCTGGGGATTGCTCTGTACTTTAGATTGATGTAATGATTACATTGTTCAATTAAATGGAGTTGCATGAAACGATCGCACTACATTATCTCTGGATATCCTTGTTGCTTATTTTGACTTTAATCGCCTTACTTTGAAATTGTATGGATAATGCCGTACTAAATTCTGGTGCTGCAACTTAAGTACCATATTCACCTGAATCTATCTATCTATCTATCTATCTATCTATCTATCTATCTATCTATCTATCTATCTATCTATCTATCTATCCATCTATATATCTATTTATATATATATATATATATATATATATATATATGTGTGTGTGTGTGTGTGTGTGTGTGTATATATATATATATGTGTGTGTGTGTGTGTGTATGTATATATACATATGTAATATATATAATATATATGTATATATACATATATACATACCTATATATATACATATATAGCTAGCTAGATAGATAGATAGATAGATAGATAGATGTATATAAATTTATTCACTACGAAAGTATTGAGTAACCCATCAGATTAATGTAAAATTGCTTTTATTATAACTGATCATAAAGACTATCATTAACAATATGCACAATATGTGTGTGTATATATATATATATATATATATATATATATATATATATATATATATATACATATATACTCTTTTATTTTATACTTTTACTTGTTCAGTTATTTCTCTGCCTATTGACAATTTACGCGCCTCCCCGTTGTGGAATCGAATTCCGGTCTCCCGCGTGCACACGGGGATACTTACCACTATACTAATGAGGATGGCATATGCATGTGCATACATGCCTGTGTATGATAGTGATTGTCTGGCTGTATGTGTATATGTGTGCATTCTGTTCGGTGCCTTCAGAAACAATGGTGACGATGCAGCAAGATTGAGAATAGAATCAGTGGTTTTACTTTAATTTAGTTGAAATGAGAATTACTTCTTCAATATTTTTTGTTGGCTTTTTCTTTGTGTTCACATATTCTGTCAGGTGGTATGAAGGTAGCTGAACTAATAATGACGAAAGTAAATTAGGCAAAATTAGCACCAATCACATTAAAGAATTTGATCAAATTTCGCTTATTTTCCTATTATCGCTCTAACTCGAGTTGAATGGAAATTTTTAATAGAATCAATATATTTTTAAATCAACCCATATGTTGCCAGAAAGTCATGTATTCTCCATCATGTCAGCTCTGGCAATTATGTAAGTCAGTCAAGTAACAATGAAACGTTGATCCAATTTATCGTCGACGCTGTTTCCCTTTACACCTGAAGCGATAATTCGGTTATTTTTGTATTTTTTTGACATCAAATTACTAATGATTGCTTAAGTTGATTAATCTATGGGTAGTTTGATAGTGAAATGCTGACCAACTGACACATGAATTATTAAATCAAATGCATATATTTTTCGTAGAATCCTTAAAAACTGAGTTTGGTGTTCTTTCATCATAAAAGTTATTTTACAGTAAGATTCATTCATTTAACATTTGCTCTAATAGACAGATGTGCATGTATATGTGTGTGTCCATGTGTATGCACGTTTGTATAGGTCTGTGAATATGCATAATATATTGACATATATAAGCAAGATAACATAACCTTCATATGCATAAATTATAATTTAATCTGCTTAAAAAGTTGTCTCGATACTATAAATATTATCATTCGTGTAATTAAGTTTCTTTGTAGTGGATTTATGTATTGTGATAAGTATTGGAGTTTAAGGCTATGTTATCAATTGAGATCGTAATTTCCTTGGATATGGTTTATAATGATTACACAACAATTATGTGAGTGTTTATGCACGCGCGCGTGTTTGTGTGTGTGTGTGTGTTTGTGTGCGTCTGTCTCCGTATGTGTCTGTGTGCGTGTATGTGTATGTGTCTAGTGAGTGAGAAAGAGTGGGAGGACGAGGTTTATTTGGTAGCGACGATTCTGCATGACAAAATTGTGTTTTACAATAATGTACGCTCTGTTTTAAAATCTCCTGTATGTTGCTGAGTACAATTCAGTAAGATGCCTAGACTATTAAAAACTGACTGACGTTTCGAGACTCTGTCAGTGATGCAATTAGTTCAACATTTGAAGCGTTTATACTTTCTAATTCTGCTCTGTTGTCCACATTTCATAAAATATACAGAATTGAACAAGAAAATAATACCAAACCTGAGATAATTTGGAGTAAATAAGTGTTGCTCCTAATATATACTTTACAATGTGTATATTCTACAGATCGGCATCGGTAGTTGTATTTGCTTGATTCTCAGAGGAATTTTAGTCTGTCTGTTATCTTCAACAACCCTATGAAATTGTCCATGCATTCTTTTCTATATCCACCTATTTTCAGTTTCATTCATTCTCATGTCCTTGTACAGTGCTTTATCTTTGAAATCTTCCATCCTACACAAGCCTGACCTTCTTACTTCCAATAATAGCGGTTCTGTGGCATTTTTTGCATACCATGTTGTTGTTTTTTTCTGCTCTAATGCTGTGTTCGCATCCAATCAGTCCTTTTCCCCTTCGTTTTCTTGGTGCATACAGTCTGTCTGTGTCACTTTTTGGGTGGAGTATCCCTTATTGAGTCAGCAACTTCCTTGCCTTTCTGTCTAATCATTGTCTACTATCCATGCGATTACCCCTGCTCCATGACTAATTAGTGAAACCGCCCAGGTGTTGATAAACTCAATCTTATTCCGTCCGTTTAATTTCGATTTGCGGATCAGTCTCAGTCTGCGCAAGTACTCTACCTTAAATTTTTCTGTCATTTCTTTCTCCATCAATTTATCCAGTTCCAATATTCCCAAGTACTTAGAACCCGTCTCTTCTACTTGCTTTACAACCTCCACCGACGGTATCCCTAGCCCGTCTATACATTTGATTTTGCCTCTGTTCAATACTAACACACTACACTTTCTCAGTTCTAACTCCATTCTGATATCAGCACTGAAAGTATACACCGTATTATTATATCAAGTCTTTTGTGTTTACATTCTGTTGAGGTTTTCATTGAGACCTTCCACCAGTACTCCTTTTATTATGATTGGCTATGGCTTCTATTATGCTTATATCTTTGCCCTCGGGGTTATCCTTTCGACGTATCTAAAGCTACTTACCGGTGATGACATTTTTAGACCTCTGCTTATGAAGTGGGTTATATCTTTGGTGTTTACTCTACAAAGTCTGCATCTGTTGTCACATTTCTCTGTTTTTCCTGCATCTCTGTAGCTTTTTTGCATCAGGTATTTGGTTAATATTTATCTTATCTTTCTAAGTGATAGGTTGTAATCCGGTTGTTGGTCCATGATAGACTGTTTTGATGATCAATGCTACTATCATCTCGGAGCTTTCTACTAACATATCCAGACATAGTGTTCTGCGTATATAGGCTCATCCTTTCACCTGTTGACACGTTGCAGTAGAGTCGTGCGACTTCTTTGGGAATTTATTTAAGTTTATTAGACAAGCAATGCTGCTCAAGGAGCTGCTTTCCAAGTCTTACGGTACTATCAGCCTCGTGTATGCAAACTTGGTCAAGGGATGCATTTCGACACTTGATGGTTAAAAGATGTTATCGAAGGGATATGCGACATTCAGTATCTTCCGGTTTTCATATCAACGGCTCAGATCTCAGCGTCCAATCAAGCAGCCCAAACGTTGGTATGAATACTGGCACTGCATTCCCATATTGGGCCACTGTTTTATTGAATGCAGTAAGTTCCGAAGTTTTTATTTTTTTATTCCACTGTAATATTCACTAGTGATACTTACTTTGTTGCAGGTACCATTGTAATATGATTTCATCTACACCTAGATATCTGAAACATTCCTCATCAGATATAGGGGAAACAGTTAAGTCATTGATGGATATCTTGCTAGTCTGGTTTGCAGTTTTCCCTCTTATTACAACCATATAACAACATTTATCCTGACCAAACTCCAGGTCAAGGGTCTGTTTCATGTCATGCGTATTCTTAGCATATAACAGTGTGTATTTTTGGTATTTCTGTTTCTTTGTGAACCAGTGAGATATCCTTCAGACCTCCTTAACATGAATGACAAGGGATTTACTGAAAGTATAAACAGCATCACAGAGAGGATGTATCATTGGAATATGCCTTTGCGATATTGTATTCTCTTGGTGGTAATACAGTCACTCTTTGCGTGTAATTTTACGATGGTGGTCCACGATGAAGTCAGGCCAGTTAAGGCTTTGACTATTCTCCCTGGAACTGGGCAAAAGAGTCAAAGGCTTTCTTGTAATCTAGTCACATTGAAACTAGGTTCCCCCTATGCTCTCGTACCTCTGGCACCACAATTTTGTTGATTAACAATTGCTCGGCACATCCTCAGACTCCCTTCTTCCCAGCTGCTTGTTCTGCTGTGATAATGTTGTTTTCACAATGGTCTTGGAGGAAGCTGTTTATACATGCTGTATATATCTTATACATTAAGTTCTGGCATGCAATTGGCCAGGATCTTTTTTTCTTTTTACCATGTGGGTGGTTCGGCATTTGGTGATCAAATTTGTCTCTGCCAGAGCTAACCAGTGTGGTATGCTTCTGTTCCCAATGAAAGCTTGCTGATACAGATTGATTGGATATGGTCGGTAGAAGGTTAGCTTCTTGTACCAATATCCAACAAGCAAGTCTCTTCCAGGTGCATTTCAGTTCCGAAGTTTCTGGATCACAGTTACATCAATGTTGTATGTCTTGGATGTAATGCAAGGACAATAACTTCTTCGAATTGCCTCCAGCCACAGAGCATCTTGGCCAAATTGCTTCTCTTCACTCCATATTTTCCTCCAGAAGGAGTCTATGTCTTCTCGTGAAGGAGCTTCCGTCATGTTTACTAGAGCCCCCCCACCCCCGTCTCATGTCTCTGTATACTGCTGTTTGGTTTGAATTAAATTCTTTTGCTTATTTTTTTTTTGTCGGTTATTTTCTCCTGATATTGAAGTTTCTCACTGACAGCTTTTCGCTCCTGCTTGAGCGGGATCAGTTTGCAAGTAAGTGTCCCCGTTTTGCTGTTTCCAGACATCGCTTCTATCTCCTTCTTCAGTCGTTGATGGTGAGACGTATAATGATTTATTTGTTTGTATGTATGTATAAATGTATTTATGTTTGTATGTATAAATGTGTGTATGTATGTATGTATAAATGTATGTGTTCATGTATAAATGTATTTGCTTGTATGTATGCATGATATTCGCAATCGCGCCTGAAGGTGCAGCATAAACATTTTCTGTCTTATAGACAATGCAGTCGCTGCATGTGGTTGTAAGTAGACGCATTCTTCAACTCATACTTTTCACTGAGAGGAGACAAGAAGAGGTGGCTTTAGTGAGAGAGAGAGAGAGATAGATGGGAGGTTGCATCTATCTAACCCTGGAATCAGATACCCCTCCTTCTTTGTACATATTTATAGTGTACTAGCAGAAATACCCGGCTTTGCCCGGGTTAAAGAGAATAATGAAATCTAAAAACGCCGTCTAGACTACGCAACCCTCAACTGTTAGTAGCTACGATACCATATTTCTACATTAATAACTCTCCAATCCATGCCAGCATGGAACATAGACATTAAGTGGAATGCCAGTCTCTCATCTAGGAGGGCCTTGAAATCAATGTTACCAACTGGGGACTATGTGTGTCGTAGTGATAATAAGACCCAAAGGAAGTCTGCAACGAAATAATTTTACTCAACACTTTGCAAGTGAATCAGTGGAGGCAAAGATGTGTCTCATTTACTTGACAATTTATGCACCACATTGCAGAAATCACAATGAAAGTATATCTGAAAGGGTAGTCTTACACTGTTGTACCGTTGAATTACAAATAATGCTCATCTGTTATGTTCGGGTTAAAATTTCATCAACATCAAAAATATGAATTTTCATAGGACGGCCGTTATACATAGAATATAATTTCCAAATTTCATAAAGA
Source organism: Octopus bimaculoides (assembly GCF_046866305.1). Lineage (NCBI taxonomy): Eukaryota > Metazoa > Mollusca > Cephalopoda > Octopoda > Octopodidae > Octopus > Octopus bimaculoides. The sequence goes on from NC_142930.1 coordinate 169,190,993, forward strand.
TCCGTTCAGTACTTTTGACGTAGTTTTGGATAAGAAAACAAATGATTAATGTGTGTGTTTGTGTGCATGTGTTTGTGTGTGATGGGTGTATATATGTATAGATATCTGTATGCATGTATATATATGTATATATGTGTACATATTACATGTACATCTATATATATATATATATACATCTACACATGTGTATACATATACATGTATGCATATAGATCTATATCTATTGTTACGAACGCCCGCACGCGAAGCACCCTCTTAACACCGAAGGGGGGACTCGCGCACGCGCGAACGTTTAACACTCAGTGAGCCAGCAAAATTCGTCTGTCGGTACAATCCTGACCGATAATAAAGCCCCGGCTGGAGCACGTAACGAAGAACAACACAGGCAAATAGGACGGGGAGGAAGAAACAACACGAAGACCATGCGTTGGGTAACCTTTTCTTTTTACATACATAACATCACAGAATACATTTAAAACATTAGAATAGAGCATTACATAATAACAATTCCAATACATGGCATGACAGTTCAATAACGTTGACAAAGTTTCCAAACAATTATAAGCTTTCCAATCATTTTTACATCGCAAAGTTCGTGTCTCAAGTTTCATTTGACAACAAAGTTCTTCTGCTTCTTTCTTTTGTATTTCTTTTCTTTTCCTTTCTTTTAGAAGCATTTAACAACACAGTTAACAACTCAGAGTTCTTTTTTTCTCTAAAATAATATAAAAGCACATTTACCAACAACGAAGTTCATTTCCTTCAGGTCCGCTACTTCCACTGACCAAGGTAGTCTGCCACTACGATTCCGTCTCTCTCTCTGTCCCTCTCTATACATTTCTGCTGACCAAAGCTTTATCCGTCAGACTTATTCTTCTCTCTTCATCTCTGTACAACTGCTTCATCTCCACGGGCAAACTGCTGTCCCTCAACCGCTTCGGACGACTGCTACAACCCAACTGCCTCGGCTGGCTGCTACCGCTCGACTGCCCCGCTGGCTACCAGAACTCCACTGGCTAAATTCTCTGCTAACTGCTTTTGCCGCCAATTCTTGTTCTCCTATTCATCCCAAATACCATAGCTCATTGTGCTACCCTACCCCCTGCCAAGATGGGTCGGTCGGTACATGATTCCTATGCTGCCTTTTTTGAACTTTCGCTGACCGAAAAGGGGCAGCTACGCTAAAAATAGCTGTGGTTGCCGACGAGACAAAGGAAATACCATTCTCCCCAACTGACCAGAGTACGGGTTCAAAACCCAGCCCGGGAGATAGGGATATAATGCCAACTGTATTTTCGGTCGTCGCATCACTATATATATATATATCTATGCATATACGTGTACATATACATCTCTTTCTCTCTCTTTCTCTCTTTATCTCTCTTTCTCTCTTTATCTCTCTTTCTCTCTTTATCTCTCTTTCTCTCTTTCTCTCTCTCTCTGAAAGTATCTGTCATTACAGTATCGAAATGTGATTGTTTCAGTTAGTGGAATAACGTGTACATATACATCTATATGTATACGTATACATCTCTCTCTCTCTTTCTTTCTCTCTTTCTCTCTTTCTCTCTCTCTCTGAAAGTATCTGTCATTACAGTATCGAAATGTGATTGTTTCAGTTAGTAGAATAGTTTCATTTTTAAAGTGAAAGTATTTGACATGAGTGTTTTTGTTTCACTTTTGACACGTAATACTTAAATAGTGGAGGAGATATTATGTTGCTGTGGACTCGAACTCTGCAAGAAGTTAAAATTTTTTTGACTAAAACACAACTGGAACCCTAAGTAAGGCATCTGTAAAATTTGAATGAAATTGGTTGCGTAGTTCTCGAGTTTTAGGGATTCACACAGGCAGACAGACAGACAGACAGACAGACAGACACACATTCTCATTTTTATATATATAGATAGATGCATAATATTTATATTTTCACAGTACAGTCCACTGTGCTAACAATGCAGTCGTTGGTAGTCTGCCATTGATAATCAGCCGTCGTCAAATTGAATTCTTCGTCGCTAACCTTCATATCTTCTACCACGTGAGCAATAGTCAAGAGTGTTGTTGCTTTAAGCCATTATCTAAAAAGCCATTTTCGTTTTGTTTTCGATAGTTTAATGAGAGGAGTAAAGAGAGCATTCGTGTCATTCTTTATGACGTCCATTCCCAGGTGAGCATAAGATGAATTTAGCTGGGACACCTGGCTTTCCACAGAGTAAATATTGCTTTCTACAAAGTAAATAAGTGTACAGTCACCATAGAACACATTTTATTCCAGGTTTACTTGAACTCTGGCCTAATATTTTCAGATTCTGTCATAAAATCTCTTTAGTCTTTATTTTATTCCTTAAAACCATTAATATTATTTATTCTGCAGCTTCCTTATCTTGTTACAAACCCAAAAAGAACTACAAGGTTAAAAATGTCATATATATCGATTTTAGATATTCACAGGATAATTACTTAATTAACAAAATTGGACGTGTTTAATCTAATGATCTTTTACTATTATTTGTTCGAAAACACCCGATGGGCCCGTGCCTTGGAAGAACTAAGCTATTACGGTTTGAATACAAATACGCAAGGGAATAAAACAACATAACGTATAATGTAATATCAAGTATTGATTTTTTTAAATGTCGATTAAACTTGTCTTTAGAAAAATGTCTTCTTTTTAAAGCAAAAGTCACCAACATGACTGAACAGATATAATTTTCTAAACTATTACTAACAAATCAAAGCCTTGATCGACAAACACATTTGGTGCATTTAATTCGCTACAGACATGATACCGGTGCCAAAATTGTCTTTGAATCCTGAATCAAGTTCTTTTTCTTCAGCTTGGCTAAATCTGAAAAATGTACTATGCTGATTTGTCTAATTGATTGAATAGAAGTCGGTTAAGGAATATATTTATTGTGTATATTAAGACAATAACTATAATTGATTGGTCAGAACACGTGATAACTTTTTAAGAGATTTATGTGGTTAATTGGTTTAATATTTTTTCATCTCCCAAAACAAATATTTTACTAATTACTAAACAGCAACAGATTAAATGTTTTTTTTCTTATTGAAAAACTGAAATATTCACCAAAATATTAAAATAAACGTTTTATGTATTTTATATCAATTAAAAGCAGCAAATGTATTGGTCTGTAAAGATGTTGGATTGGTGGGGGGAGCAGAGATTGTGAGTGAAAAATACTTTTAAGTTTAAAAGGAAAGAATAATGATTTGACTTGTCTTCTTTTGAGTTCAACATTTTTTTTTTTTTCTCTTTTACATGAAATTTGAGCAAGGTGTCTGCTAGGGATTTGTTTGGGAAAGTTCATTGCTGCCGATGACATATTTTTGGAAATGTATTCGAAAATGATGAATTTATTGTTGAGAATGGTTAAAGATTTGTTGAAATAAATGTGCCATATGTGTTAGTAATTGGTTTATGGCAAATAATCCTGAAGTCTCGCTAAATACAGAATATATAAACTAAAATACACAGGCTGTCAATTATGATTTATAAACCAGGTTATATTTCTAAAGTGAGTCACAACTAACAAATCAGGCTGTAGAGCCCCATGATCGGGAGAAGCTAGAAATGAAATAAACCGCTAAAACTATTTGTTTCAGTGACATACAACATGTCCGGATTGGAAACAAAATTATATATTATTGTCAATATATTTCTTATTCATCTTCTTGCGATGTCTAAGTGAAATATTTCCCAAGTATTCTATAATAAGAGGAATGCTAGGATAACAACCTACTGAGTTGATCCAATTATAATCAATCGTCTATTTATAACAATCCGATATAACATCAGTATATTTTCCTGACAAGTCAAACTAAACTTTTTTTCCTTCATAAAATATTTCCTCAATAAAGGGTCTCTTTAAAAGACACTTGTGTCTTAGTTGAATCGGTTGTCATAGTAACATAAAGAAACATTCCTCCACATATCACTAAATAAACATTTTATCGGCATCTTTACTAATGAAAATCTCAACAATTTTGACAGTCCTCTAAAAAAATAAAACCTCAAATAAATTATACTTAAAGAATTGTACAAGAGGTAAAAAATGGATGAATTCGTTTTAAAACACTGATAGATAAGATTAGTCGAGAACAAATTGCATGGGTGACATTTCGACAGCAAACCTGTGAATATTGCTTCAATATAAATAGATAGTAACAGTGCTCGAGTCACTGTACGTATAGCAGTGGCGTGGCGTTCGTTTTGGTACGGAATTTAGCCGCTCAATGTCGTGGCCAAGTTGGACGTCCCCTTCTTTAATAACTACAACATGATTTCAACATATTTGTACACCTAATCCAGAGTGAGAGCCCTTTGGAGTCCACATACTTCGAATGCCCTACGCTACATTGGAGGTGCAGTGTATCTTTACCTCCACGTATGAAGACGTTTGCGATATTATTACTATTCTGACCAAAGTAAATACATTATCACGAGATCACTCATTAATATTTTGTGATATATGTAAGTGCGTGAAACTTAAGCACTGCTCTAGCTGTATGAAGATCTCTGTAGATATGTCAATTATTCTCTACGTACGTGAAAAGTTCCCTAGATATTTGAACATTTCTCTGGATATATGAATAATTCTCTAGATGTGTGAACAATAATACTCAATAACAGCAATAATAGCCTTTATGTGTGAAATATTTGGGTTCGGTCGAAAGTCATCAAAGTATTAAAACTGGGGGATATTTGCCCGTAACAATTTTTCTTCTAGTTTTGCCAATCTCACACATCGGTTGTGCTTCTGACCGATTATCAGACATTGTGGTATCAGATATTTTAAGGCTTTGGATATTTTAGCTCTGTGTTACCCATACTTGATCAACAAAAGAGATAATGATTCCACTAGACCTCAATGATGTAATAGAAACAGTCGATTGCACCATACCTTTGTGGAAAATATTCCTCATATCATCAACATTTCTCCAAAAATGCCTCCAAGATATTACTTTCCTGACTTGAAAGAATTTTTTAGGAAAGACAACCAAAGACAAACAGATTAAGAGATTGAGGCAGAAAGAGAACTCTTTTTACTTATTAATAGAATTCATATTTTACTTATTAAATTCGAAAAGGTGTAAGACAAAGGCGACTTTCGCCATATTCAATTGAGAAGTCAGAGAGTCTGATCGGTGACTACATGGTGAGCTATTCAATACTCGAAGCACTCGGTCAATTCGCTCATATATATATATATATATATATATATATATATATATATATATATATATATATATATATATATATATATATATATATATATATATATATATGTATATATACATACGCATATATACGTACGTACATCTATACGTATATATATATATATGCATATGTGGGCACAGGACGTCACGAAACATGTACAACAAAAAATACGAAGCACAAATACATGGAGCGTGAACTATTCTTTCGAACAACGAAAGGCACAAATGGAAAACAAAACAAACAATATAAAGAACGACCCTTCATCAGTTGTTGGCTGTTTTTCCTAGTCTCGTATTTCGAACATTTAAATCAATATATGCTTTCGATAAAACAGTTACGTAGATAGGAAAAATATAACGAGTAATATATATATATAGTGTATTCAACTAGGCACGCATTCTAAATATGATGAGACGCTATAAAACCATTAAAATTCACAGAAACTTAGCTAACATGTTATTGTTTAATTTATTTTCGCGCTTCTGGTTTTATTCTTTATCATTGATACTTGTCGTGGAATTAGATAAATGGATGAAACACTTCTGCGTAATTCCTGAATTCTTTAGCATCTCACATTTATAGAAGATAATCTGACGCAAAATCCTTATTTGATGATACAATACGACTAATTAATGCATGGTGGCTGAGTCTCCTTTAATAGTGTTTATAGCAGCGTAGATATGGGTGATTGTATATAAATATACAGCCATGAGGCGACTGAATTACAATATCTATGTGAATCAATAGGCGATAAATAATACACACTCACTGTTAACATCTTTGTTTCTCACTTGATTTATGTATTACCTGTCATTGTGATGGTTTGTATCTCTCAAAGATCACAACTGAACGATAATGATAGGTCACGAAAGCTGAGAAATGAGATTGCTTTGCACCAATTGATATCAACGTAAGAAACAAATCGGAAGACATGGATAACGGTGGAAAGGGGGGAAAGAGAGAGGGGGAGGGAGAGATGGAGAGAGACTGAACGAGAGATTTGCTAAGAGAGAGAGAGAGATACATATGATTACATACTGAAACATGAAACATGAGATAATTTATATGTTCTTTATATATGAACAGTAACAATGTGTGTGTGTGTGTGTGTGTGTGTGTGTGTGTGTGTATGCTTGTTTGTCCTTAATTGTGTGAGTGTGCTTGTGTGTGGGGCGTTGTTAAACCACAAAAATATCTTTGATACGACAAATGATTAGGGCCTCATCATTTTTAAAGCGCAGCTCCGTTCACGTACCCAACATCGCACCGCCGCCGCCGCTCGCTGATAAATATTTCAGCAGATTCGTTGTTGGCTATAAGTTGGACACTAAGTCCTCAACGAGACAGAGTTTCGGGTCACTTCGTTCGGTCTACTCCAGGTCTGTACAAGTGCTACCTTTTATCTTATGCTTGTTTCCGTCATTGGACGGCAGCCATACTGTGCCATCGGCTCGAAGAATTTTAGACGAACGAATCGTCCTCCAGTACTTATTTTTTTAAAGCCTCGTACTTACTCAATGGATATCATTTGCCGAACTGCTAAGTTGCGGTTGTATAAACACACCAAAACCGGTTGTCTAGCAATGGCTGGGGGCACAAACACAGATGCAAACGCACACACACACACACACACACACACACACACACACACACACACACACACACAAACGCATGTATGTGGTTGGAAAGCATGCCCCTTACCACACAGACCCGCTCTTGCGCCCATAAAGCCACACCTGCGCCTATAAAGCCACGCCTGCTCCCATAAATCCACGTCTCTGCTCCATTGATAAGTATTTCGGCTTCACCAACATTTATCTGACTATTACTTCACGCTTCACCTTGCTCCAGAATTCCTTTCTGATGTTTCCAACATCATTATCAGGTTCTTAGGCATGTATTTTACATAAACATCATTTGTCCACCTCAAGAGCCCTATTAGAACTCCATTTCTTACTACTATATCCGATATTCTGCCTCTCATCCCAATAGCCAAATCCATTGCCCTACAAAGATCCCAAATTCAATTCCATATTTAACGAAACGAGACCACTTTTCAGTTCGTGAAACTATTAAACGGTCAAGCATATCTCGCCGGGCTCGAAACTTTGACCGTACCCTTACTCTCCACCCTTCTACACATACACACAAGCAGTCACCACTGAGTTTCGTATTTGCATGACCAACAAGCCTTATTCAATATAAACCAGACCACAAGGTTTGTTATATGCAAAATACGCATTGATAGATTTACATAAAATAGATCAGGCCTAGCCAAAACTAGCGATAATGATATACAAGAACCACACTAAACCATATTTATTAGTAGCCCCAAGCATGTAAACCCAGGATCAAGTTCCAATATAAATGCGATTTATAAATTCCATTACAAACCTGGTAGTTGTAAACTTCATATACGATCCTCACTAACCACAGAAATATGGAACTCCCTTGCCAAAACACCATACACTTAGAATAAGGAGAAGGTACCATACGCTATCCTACACTTTGCACAGCAGAAACACAACTAGATAAGAAAACATATGTAGACAACACATCAATATGCTACAAGATTCCAAACAAAAGTATGTAATTTAAAAAGGAATCAATACACATAACAGAATGTAACAAAATAAAAACATGCAAATAGCATCCACGTATAAATGGCGACGTATAGATCTTACAGATTTTGTTCAAGTTCCTTTAATAATATCAACACAAATCACATCAAGAACCTACGATTTATAGGAGACAGTAACACATACCATTGTCACGTCATCTATTTCGATCTAGTTGAATCTCATCAACACAAAGAAATTGTGAACTTACTGATTATATTATATTATTTCGTTTTGAAAAAAGAAAATATTTTGGCAAAGAAAAAGATCAGCCAAGGATACAAAATATTTCATTTGAAGTTTTGCGTTTTTGTCATAGTTCGTTAATTTTCTGGAAGGAGAATGATAGAAATGGAATTATTTAAAATTTAAATTTACGCACTATAAACAATCGAAATTATTTTCATCTTCTTTGAAATTCTTCGTTGCCGCAACAATTGGACGTAGCTGCGAACTTCTGTAGAATTTCGTTTTCATGACATGTGCAGTGAATGTGTGTTTTTGTGAGGTTGAAGTTAACAAAACTGGTAATGGTTTCATTGAAGAATGTTTTCGACGTTTCTGTCGACAGAATTGGTGCAGATTATATAGGATATATTTAGGGTATAAGTGGATGGTAGTTGGGTGAAGAACGCGAGGACGAAGTGAAGTGTGACATAATCTCTCGTTATTTGCGTATTTAACTCATTCGTTTTCGTATTTCATGTTGTTTACAGTTGGTGACGCCCTGTACCCATATATGCATATACATACATACATACACACACACACACACACACACACACACACACACACACACACACATAAATATATATATTATTTAAATTACTATTTAATTGAACGCCACGTATCCATTTCTAAGTGAGTTTATATATATATGTTTATATATATATATGTGTGTGTGTGTGTGTGTGTGTGTGTGTGTGTGTGTGTGTGTGTGTGTGTGGTAGATATCCTCTTCAGTCATAAATGACCATGGGATTGTACCTAGGCAGTTCTCCTTCAAGGCACAAGTCCGGACAAGTTTGATTTTACGGAAGATAGTTGTCACCTATACATACAACTTGACACCAGTGACGTCGCGCGCGCGCGCGAACAAGTACAGTCACGCGCACACACTCACATATATACTATTTTACTTTTTTACTTGCTTCAGGCATTTGACTGCGGCCATGCTGGAGCACCTTTAGTCGAGCAAATCGACCCCGGGACTTATTCTTTGTAAGCCTAGTACTTATTCTATCGGTCTCCTTTGCCGAACCGCTAATTTACGGGTACGTAAACACACCACCATCAAGCGATGTTGGGGGGACAAGCACAGACACACAAACATATACACACGCAAACACACACACACACACACACACACACACACACACACACACACACACACACACACACACACACACACACACATATATATATATATATATATGTATATATATATATATATATATATATATATATATATATATATATATATATATATATATATATATATATATATATAATTATAAAATCTGGTAATTAGTCATATATTAATTAATATCGATTAATTATCAGGAGGCCAGCGCATCTAAAGAATCAAAGAGATTCAGAAATATTATCTGCAATCTCAGGGGATTAAGGTACATTTTTAAAAAATAACGTCGACCACTAACGTGGACAATTAATGCGCTAGAAATAGATCACATCTTGTGTCTATTAAGACCTAAATTGTTCTCAACATGAAATATAGCAGCATACCAAAAACGTGAGCGGGCAAGACATTTAAAATCACCTAAAAAAGCATTATTAAACAGGAACTAGTTTCGGATTTAACAAATTCTTACCATTTGTCTATTCCTGTTTAAGAATGCTTTTTTAGGTGATTTTAAATGTCTTGCCCGCTCACGTTTTGGTATGCTGCTATATTTCATGTTGAGAACAATTTAGGTCTTAATAGACACAAGATGTGATATATTTCTAGCGCATTAATTGTCCACGTTAGTGGTCGACGTTATTTTTTTGAAATGTACCTTAATCCCCTGAGATTGCAGATAATATTTCTGAATCTCTTTGATTCTTTAGATGTGCTGGCCTCCTGATAATTAATCGATATTAATTAATATATGACTAATTACCAGATTTTATAATAATATTTTACCCATTGCCCATGTTCTCATACTGAATATATAAGACGCAGTAAATATTTTCTGCGGATATATCCCTGGAATTAGCGCGCCAAAACGAAGACTTTTGAATTTTACCATTAAGCTGTAATTAGCAGAACCATATGCACGCGCACCCATGGCGGTGGGCAACTCTGTATACGATTCTGATGATTGCGGTTAAATTACAAATCAGGCTGATGAGGAATAGACAAATGGTAAGAATTTGTTAAATCCGAAACTAGTTCCTGTTTAATAATGCTTTTTTAGGTGATTTTAAATGTCTTGCCCGCTCACGTTTTTGGTATGCTGCTATATTTCATGTTGAGAACAATTTAGGTCTTAATAGACACAAGATGTGATCTATTTCTAGCGCATTAATTGTCCACGTTAGTGGTCGACGTTATTTTTTAAATATATATATATATATATATATATATATATATATATATATATATATATATATATATATATATATATATATATATATATATACATATATACGACAGGCTTCTTTCAGTTTCCGTCTACCAAATCCACTCACAAGGCGTTGGTCTGCCCGAGGCTATAGTAGAAGACATTTGCCCAAGATGCCACGCAGTGGGAATGAACCCGGAACCATGTGGTTGGTAAGCAAGCTACTTACCATACAGCCACTCCTGTTACATTAATGGTACCCATAGTTCTTCACCATAGAAGTAGTAGAATTTGATTCTTAACGTTGGCATAAACTACCTGCAATTAAAGTTTGGTTAATAGATTTATTTACCTAGGTTCTTTTTAGGTAACCCAACATTATTATTCTTACAGTAAACCCATCAGAGTTTTAATTCGTTAACAAATAGTGCTAATTTGTTAATTAAGAAATAAAGTTTTAATTTGTTGTAGAATTAACTATTTTGCACATTAACAATGCCTTTCAATTAAACATTCAAAATCTATTATTTAAGTCGATTACTAATTGTCACGACTTGTTTAATAATATTAAATGAGTCCAAAAGGATTAATTTCTTAAACCATGAAGATCTAAATTTGAAACTCATTTGCATTGAAATACCAAAATTCTCAGTTTGACAAAAGAAAAATCGATTGATCTCTTGCACAGATTTCTTAATTAACATTATCAATCACTATATTATTTGGGGGGCAGGATGTGTAAGAAACTTTTCTTGTGAAAAATGCCAAAGAAAGTTACAAGGAACTATGTAAAATTGTACCGATAATTTATATAGATGTTTGGATAGGTTTGTTTTCATTCTGTGTCTTCGTTTTGAGCGTGAGAAGAGGTTTCGATTGTAAACTATTAGCATTAATTCAATGAAATCCTCACTAATTTCAGTCTAAGCTGTAGTAAAGACTCTGCTACCATGAGTGGAAGATTAGAGATACGACTTGTCAGTTTCTATCGCAAAAATTACTTCCAAACAGAAGTCCTCAGAAGAAAATTGATCTAGTGTTTCTGTTGCCCGGTATATCATCACTTACCTGTATATCGAACTGAAGCCCTTATATTTAATTTGCTATATTTAATTGCTTCTATGTCTACTGACCTGGATTTCTCTTATAGCCACTCTTTAGCGTGCGGAATTTTTCCCTCGTAAAGTCATCGAAGTCTGAGTTCGAATCATTTGAGCGTTACCAAGTGTTTTCTATACCGTGCATCTCTGGATCTCATCTGTTGATTATATAACTATCTGTCTGTACGTTTGTGCGCACGCGTGAGCGTATGTTTATAAGTATCTATATACACGTATATGAATATACATGTATTCTTGTATTTATCTGAAATTATAAAAACAATCGCGCGACACATTTTAGTAGACTGCGTACTTATTAATTTTTGCATGGAAAGGGTCAACCGCGACTTCAAAATTTCGGTTTTCTAGCTGTCACTAGGCTGTCGTTTACTTTGGTCTTTCTGGCTTTATTAAGTTTTGCCAGAGCGTTCTTTTTGTTGAAAAGTCATATCAATGATGTGATATTAAAGACAGACAGGAGGAGTGAGTGTGCAGGGAAGATGGATTGAGAAGGACAAGTAAAAAAGATGAAAGTATGTTTGTTGTCATTTAGGGTTCAGTTGAGCGTTGAAGTAAAGACGTAAACAGCTGAGATATATTCAAGACGCAATTTCTGTTGGTTGAAGTCTGACTAAAAATTCATTGTTTAAACACAAGAAACACTTCAACCAACTCGTACATGTGTACACTCAGACGCACGCACGTTTTTAAATACGAAGAGAGATAGCTTTGTGTGTGTGTGTGTGTGTGTGTGTGTAAATAGATAAATATGTATGTACATAAAAAATGTAATGTACATACGTAGGACTGACAGTATTTATGTATGTGTGTCTACACAGAAAGATGTACTGAATAGTTCTGTGCAGAATTGCTTTTCTCCTGAATTTTCCACTCACGCTTTTTAGCAACGTGCTGATCACCTTCGAGGAAATAAAAGTAAAGCAGAGACACCAATATGGTTTGGCGACAAATTAATGCTTTTTAAAAAAAAAAATATTTATTTAAAAATTAGAGTTAAAATGTTTATGTTATTTCAACCTCAATATCTTGCATAAATGGTAGCGAAGGTAAATGCTCTGGGCTATGCAAACTTTCTATAATGAATAGATCGCATTGTCTAAAAATCAATATGCGAATTACTAGTAGGCAGCACTCAACATCAATAAAGCGGGGTAATGCATCTTGAGCCAACAGTATCTTCAAAACTCAAGATAAACAAAATAAAAAAGAATTATAGGTATCACAGTCCCAGCCTCTTTCTATTACGTCATAGTTCCGTCATAACCTACTCTCAAGATTTCAGCTCTGCCATCAACTAGAGTCTCATTGTTAAAGCTTTTATTGTTACAACCTTTCTATCATAAGACGGCGAGGTGGTAAAATTGTTAATAAACAGGGCAAAATGCTTACCGGAATTTCCTCTGCCTTTACGTTCCAATTTCGAATTCCGCCGAGGTCAATTTTGCAAATTATTCCCCCGGGTTCCATAAAATAAGCCCCAGTTGAGCACTGGGATCAATGTAATAGACTTGTCATTTCCCTTTAAAATTGCTGGCCTCGTGCCAAATTTTGAAACCATTGTTAATGTTCTGTCATAACTTATGTTTTCTATGTCACAATTCCTTGAAAAGCTACAGATTCAGTGTTACTGCAGTGTCATAAACTACACTTCTACATCATAACCCACTCTTCCGGTATAGCAGTTCTGTCATATATTATGTTTTGTATGTCACAATTCCTTGAAAAGCTACATATTCAGTGTTACTGCAGTGTCATAAACTACACTTCTACATCATAACCCACTCTTCCGGTATAGCAGTTTTCTCATATCTTATGTTTTGTATGTCACAATTCCTTGAAAAGCTACAGATTCAGTGTTACTGCAGTGTCATAAACTACACTTCTACATCATAACCCACTCTTCCGGTATAGCAGTTCTGTCATATCTTATTTTTCTATGTCACAATTCCTTGAAAAGCTACATATTCAGTGTTACTGCAGTGTCACAAACTACACTTCTACATCACAACCCACTCTTCCGGTATAGCAGTTTTCTCATAACGATACACTTCGATTATTCCTGTTCTGTTATATCCCACCCATTTAGTGTTATTCTGCCCTTATATTCTAGAATGCCAATTTTACTACACTGTTCAGTTATAACCTCCAATTCCACAGATATCATTCTCTTATAATCACCTACAGTCCTATTACACAATCTTGTCTTTAAATTGTTATTGCCAAGAAAACCTATCTTCTATTTATCTAAAATGCAATAAAATGGTAGATCTAACAGACAGTCTCCCATTCTTTCTCAATTCAAAACTCAACTACAAACATAATCATTCGGGTAGATTTTTATAAAATTATCAAAGGGAATATCGAAGCAATTATTGATATTTTATCAACGGAAACTTTTTCGTTATCTTGATAACCTTTATACATTTTCCTGGTGCTTCCTATCAGAAGATTTCATCTCTGAATATTTTCACTTCACTTAATTCGTAGTTTGTTTGCGTTTCTCATTCTAGTTTTTTTTTTATTCTTTATGATGATGATGATCATCATCATCATCATCATCATCATCGTTATTGTTGTTGTTGTTGTTATTATTATTATTATTATTATTATTATTATTATTATTATTATTATTATTATTATTATTATTATTATTATTATTATTATTATTATTATTATACACAGAACGCTTATATAAACTAATTAAATTCTAGAATGTGTTTATGACTATAAATAGTCTCTGTTTGAGCGGAGACGGAATTGGAAGACAATAAAGCGGTGGCTGTTGATTATTCGCAGACATTTAACCAGTGAAATTAGATTAGATTTTGTGGGGTAACCTGATCTGGAAGTTAAAACAAGTTACTCACGGTCCTTTTATTAAAGAATAGTTCTTATAATTATTACTCCTGATACTCTTATTGAAAGTCTGTTTTATAGCAGTTACTCTTTTGTTACATTTATAACAGTTTCATTGGATTTCATAAATTTAGTTTGTCTTAAACTTGTTAAAGAAGGTTCAAGAATGATATTTCAATTAAACTGAACAATCGATGCCGTTCCTTCTACTGTCCTTTATTGATAACTAATTTCTAATTAATTGCTGTGGTGTCAAGTAAACTGTCCAAGGATCTCGCGCACAGGCAGGTACACCGATTTGCATAGACGCCATCAGTTTAACCCCCACGTTCATCTGAATTATTTAATAATATTTTTGTATATAGAGACTACTCCAGGGCTAGATTAGAACTTGCAGCCGAAGAATTTCTTCCATTCCCATCGTCTTCCTTGACTTACACTTATCTTCCGCCACCACACACACACACACACACACACACACACACACACACACACACGATAATTCTCGATAAATTTGCCAGGACGTCTCCTTCTGTAAGCGCAAGTAATATTTCTATAGAAATCTGAACATGTGATATAACGGAAGGAATCGATAAAAACTTTAGAGTTAAGTACAGAATTAAAATAAAACAACGATATTAATGAAATATGAGAAGTGTAGAGAAATACACTAAAGAAAGTGAGATTGAAAAGAGAATGCTAGAGATAAAAATGACAAAATAAAAGCTGAAGATTTGAACATGGAAACTAATGAGAATAGAAGTCTAAGATGAACGCCAATAACATGAATGAAATTATAACAAGGCGTAAATTGACATTATAGATGTTATGCTACGAATACAGGACTTCGTTAATTAAAAAAAAAAAAGTCATTTCTGACAAACTTGCGTTTCTTTCTAAATTTGTTGGCTTATTAAAAACTGAAGTCTTAGCAGTGAAGCAGCTCTGACTATTTGTTGTATGACATGTACAGAAATTATTGTAGCAATATTGTTCATATTGTCGTTATGCAGGAAGATATACAACCAGATGATGAGATCAAAAATACACTTATCTATATAAAAATATTGTAATTTACTTGAAGCGTTGCAAAGTGTGTAAATCATAGAAACGCTTAGAAAACAAAACTTTGAACAATGCAAGTAAAGCGTTAGGCAAAATAAATGAAAACAAAGAGAAAACATATTGTATTACTTACATAGGTGGTTTAATGTTCCTATAATATTTCGGGAAAGAGCCGCTTTTTCAAATAGAAGAAAATTATCAATATGGTCATTTCATATTTTTCCTTTCACGATCATTATTTATACCTTTTCTTGTATATCACTCTATGTAGAAACTAGTATAAGTGAAACGCAACCAAGAACTTACGTTATAGAATGGTGATGAACTATAACCTCGGATCTTGCCACAAAAATACTTGGAGTTCTTTATTAACCTAAACAATATTGTTAGCCTGGCGCACCAAATGGGCTTCCTCATTGCTCAAAACATTTCAATTATTTTCTTTCGTCTATTTGAAAAGTGGAACATTGTTATTGTCGATCGACGCTGCCATAATCCTTGCCTTCAGGTCATTCTTGGTGTTACAGGGAGTTTTGTTTGTCGCTCGCTCAACTGCGCTCCACACAAAGTAATCTAAGGGGTGGCAGTCTGGGAAGTTAGGTGGCCAGATGCCAAAGGTGATATTCTCGCAGATATTGCCTGACAGCCATGACTGAGTTCTGCTTTTGTGGAATGGTGCAGAGTCCTGTTGCAAGACATGGAGTTTTCCAGCAGACACCCTCTTCACCCACGACAGCACAACCCCCTCTAGGCACTTGATATAAGCCTCCGTGTTGCGTATGAGGTCGTGTGGGGGGATGAATGGCGGCATAACTACGACTTCACTAGTGATCCCTCGAAATACCATGATGTAGACTGGATGTTTGATTTTAATCACTTTTGGTAGATGTCTTCAGATTGCGCTGTCCTCAGATTGACACCCAAACACTCTGAAATATTAGTATTGGAGCTTCTGGGGCGAATGCCAAGCAATATAGCATGTCATTATCAAATTTCTGGCAGAGTGAATTGCCTCATGGTGTTGTGTTTCACACAGACGGTGCCCAACTGCGCTATAGTCTGTAGTCGGCAAACTCAAAAACAAACAATACACCTGCGCGAAATTAAAAATATAATATGGCGACAATTTACCCATCGCACACAGTGTATCTATGTATATATATGTATATATATATGGGGGGGGGGGTGTATTAATGTATGTATGTGTGTATGTATGTATGTATGTATGTATGTATGTATATGTATATGTATACACACACGCACTCACATGGCAACAGTAAATAAACACCCTTATAATCGTTAAGATTTATTTAAATCTGAAATTACATTCACACTATTCATTAATTATTATAATGTGAATATCTAATATTTAGTAGACATGCCTTTTGCATTTTTCAATGCAAAGACTTTGTTAGGCATGTTACTGATCAGATGACGAAGATTCTCTTGAGGAATTTCTTGCCAAGGTTCATGCAGTTATTTCAAATGATCTGGCTTTGAGGATGCTTGCTTGATCTTTTTTCAAGACCTGTCC
The DNA here is from genome assembly GCF_046866305.1 of Octopus bimaculoides. NCBI lineage: Eukaryota > Metazoa > Mollusca > Cephalopoda > Octopoda > Octopodidae > Octopus > Octopus bimaculoides. The sequence goes on from NC_142930.1 coordinate 169,207,996, forward strand.
AGAGGTGTTCAATAGGGTTCATATCTGGTGAATGTCTTGCACATGAAAGTTTTTTTAATGCTATTCTTTACCAATCAATCTTGGCTCTTTTTGGCCGTGTAACATGAAGCCCCATCTTCCATAAATAAAGGTTCTTCTTTAATCATTTCACCACTGAAGAAGACTGGAAGGAGTCCTTTTTGCAATATGGACATATATTTATCCGAGTTTATGTTTTTCTCACACTCTGCCAACTCTGATCGGCCATTGCTCCAAATTGCTCCCCAGACCATCACAGAATAGCTGCGGTGTTTCACTGTTGGCTGCAATCTTCTTTATGTCAAATTCTTGATCTCGGAGTCTTCAAACCTACACCCAACCCCTGTCAGAAAATATAGCATATCTAGACTCATCAGAGAATATGACAGTGTCCTAAAATGCTAGAAGCCTTTCCACCATCTCACTGACCCAATTTTTTCTCCACCTGAAATTAGCTGGTCAGAGAAGCGGCTTCCTTCTTGCTACTCTGCCATAATGGCCAAGTTTGTAGAGATACCTGACAGCTGTTCTGAGACTGACTTCAACTTGTTCTACTATTTGAAAGACCTTGCAACGAGGATTATCCTCCACACTTCTCTTAACAAAGTAAAAGATCCTGTCAGTGGTGCCTGGTTGACCTGGGGCGATGTGATGCGAACTCCTTTCCCTCTCCGGTGATTTCCACAGTCACTCTATTAACAGTAGAAAGTGGGATCACAAGGTTTTCAGCGACTTTGTACTAACGAGGTACACCTTCAGATTGACCCACAATACCACCTCTATAAAATTCTGGCAGTTCCTAGACTTCTTTTGTATGCGGCATGATTAAACAGTCACATATTGAAACTGAAATATAAAAACGTCAATTAATAGAAAAAATATAAACCTTTCCAAGTTAAAATAGACATAAAACTATATTTTACAGTGTGTCTATTTACCTCTGTCATGTCTTCGTATACATACATACATACATACATTCATACATATATATATATATATATATATATATATATATATATATATATATATATATATATATATATATAATTAAGATTCAGTTCAATTAGGTTCTTAATTTGAAGCACCAAGACAATTCGTTTTGGTCCGCGCAACTCAGTTGAAATTTATTAAAAAAAACTAAGGACGAAGACAGGTTTTTGAACAACATGCAAGTGTATCAGTTTCACGCTCGGGCCTACGCTCTTCTACAGACAGGAATAAGAGAAAATAAACAGAGAGAGAATGAAAGAATATATATACACGTATATATATATATATATATATATATATATATATATATATATATATATATATATATATATATGTTTATATATAACGATGACCACTAAAGTGGACATTTAATGTGCTAGAAGAAGATCACATGTGCTAGAATGTCCACTTTAGTGGTCATCGTTATATATAAACATATACTTTAATCCCCTAAGATCTCAGATATTTTTCTGAATCTCTCGGATTCTTTCAATGTGCTGCTTCCTGCTAATAAATCGATATTAATTAATATCTGATTTTTTACCCCATGTTTTAATTTATATACATATATATATATATATATATATATATATATATATATATATATATATATACAACACACACACACACACACACACACACACACACACACACACACACACACACACACACACACACACACATATATATATATATATATATATATATATATATATATATATATATATATATATATGTTAAATCTCTGAACGAGGTATTAACAGTAACTGCACGACAAGGTGAAGTATATTTGCCACTTAAATGTGGCTGACCCCTAAGGGTGGATGTTACTGTTGCTTTTAGCCCCAGGAGAACATCTCCTCCAGCTGGCTATTGACACACATCTGTGTCCTGTCTGTATTTGCAAAGGGAAATAATCCTTCCCATCTTGATCTGCGATACGTACGGACTCGAGTTTCTGGGTATTTACCCGTCCTCAGCGTACGACAATCGCCGACCTTCGATGCGAAAGATTGCCCGATGCAAATACATATATCTTTTTCCAGTGAAATTATTCACTGATCTGGAAAAAGTGAAAACAAGCAATGTTAAATATATATAGGCAGATTTTCCACCAAAACACTACTACCATTGAACGGCCATATTAATTTGGTGGTTTACAGTTCTAATGTGTGCAAGGCCAAAGTGAACGATCGAGTAAAATTCAATCACGGATTTCCCATGTCTGCAGAATGAATTTACTGCCATGATTTATGTATATATATATATGTATGTGTGTGTGTGTGCATGTGTGTGTGAGTATGTGTATGTGTATGACCGTGTGTGTGAGAGAGTGTGTACGTGTGTATATTAATTACTGTTTCTCAAAGGCAACGAAGTACTTGCTGTTTATTGCTGATGTGTTGTGCTGTGGCCGTCATCATCTTTTTCTGAAAATGTGAAATAGTGAACGTCAATGTCAAATGTTGATTCCAAATTTTGGAGAAGGGATTAAAGTGGATTGCACCGACACCAGTCGACCCCGCTGGATTTTGAACTGACAAGGTAAAGACGGACGAAATGCTGCCAACCATTTAGTCCGGTGTGCTAACAATTCTGCCAACTCGTTGTCTTGTTAACTGTAATATTGAGAAAAATACTCAATGGAATATGCCTTGATATCAATGAGGAAGTAACTTGGATTCTGAAATATTTGTATCGAATATTCCAGAAGATAATATGCTTGCTGAATGTTAGATCAGACTTAAAATTTGGTCACATTTGTTAACAATGTTTTAATACTTTTTAATCCCCCATTTTATTGTTGATGGCGATGTTGTATTTTGAAGCCAACAGCATTTAAAGCATAGACAGTAATTCATATTGTTTGTTCAACAGAGCAATGTTTACAATTCGTGTTTAAAACGATAAATTGTAACAAAATATTAAAACTGCCATCAAACCTGGTCACTTCTCTTTCCCTCTCTCTCTTTCTCTCTCTCAATCTCTCTCACTCACTCACTATCTCTATTCCCCCCTTCCCCATTTAGCTCTTGATCAATAACTGTGTTGAAAGTGATACCTAAATTACAAGCAACAGAATTCCGCCAAATATTGCTACAGTCAACGCAAACATTCGTTTCATTTCTTCAAACAATTTTCCAGGGATGGAATATAATTGTAGGTGAAAGGTGAAAATATTTGTTCCAAGTAAAAAGTCTTAACTTCTGAACAGCTTTTACCCTTTTCGTTTTCACTTTGTGATCGAAAGCCAGCCAGTTTGATATTTTATCAGCAATGTTTTTAAGCATTATGAAAAACCACGTTTCAAAGCATTTGTCAGAATTTAATTAAAAGTTCACTGTTCTGATGTTTGCAAGGTTTAGGTCTTTCAAAAGGAACGTTCCAGTAAAAATCAATCATGGATTTCCCATGTCTGCAGAATGAATACACTGCCACGATTTATGTGCAGCATCTGATAGACTATTTCGGTCAGGAAGGAGCTTAAATTCTGCTTGATCTCTTTTTCACCATGAATTACTTCCGCAAATATTTCAATAAAAATGCTGTCACTTACGCCGACTTTCTTCAAAATGCTAAATTCAGATACAGATTGGAATTTCATGATTATTTGTCAAAGCATTAATTGGTTCCTATAGAATATTTGTTGAAATTTAATTAAGCAATTTCCGCAGTTTATAAAATTAAATTGGAAAGTTCTTTATTTATCTGTGAAAACAGAAAATCAAGCAAGATTCAACTTCAAGGATTGGAAGTGAAACGACAAAGATACTACAAGTTGCTGAGAAATTCTCTCGTAGAATTCGAACTTAAAGCTTGGTGCCAGATTGTGTGTGTGTGTGTGTGTGTGTGTGTGTGTGTGTGTGTGTGTGTATACGTATATACATGTTTATATACATGTGAGTGAATGTGCGTGTGTGCGCGTGTGTGTGTGTGTGTGTGTGAATATATATACATGTATACATGTGTATATATTTTGTGCATTAAGACCCAAGGTTTTATCTGTTTATTTCAATATTTGTATATAAATGTATACATATGTATGCGCCTCTGTAATAGATTGTTTCACATGAAATGTGGCATTTTTAATTACTTGTTATTTCAGTCATTTAAAAACGCAATCATGTATACCTTGCATTTAATTTTCACTCTTTTTCTTTCCCAACAATATTGCCATACAAAAAAATGTGTGTAGTGCTTAGCGATCTATCACCGCTAACAACTACACACATTTTTTCTCTGCTTGTTTCTCTCCTTGTTTCTTTCTGTGTTCCTTTCTGTGGAAGAGCGTAGGCTCGAAACGGTAAAGACTTTTTCAATTCCCGAGCGTTATACTAATACATGTTTGTTTTTTACACCACCTGTCTTCATCTTTTGTTTTTTGTGAATTTTGCCTATATATATATATATATATATATATATATATATATATATATATATATATATATATATATATATATATATATATATATATATATATATATATATATACAGTTGAAATTTATGGAAAAACAAAAGACGAAGACGTGTATGAACAACAAGCAAGTGTATTAGTTTGACGCTCGGGAAAATGAAAAAGCCTTTTACGTTTCGAGCCTTCGCTTTTCAACAGAAAGGAGTAAGAGAAAATAAACATACATACATACATACATACATACATACGTACATATATGTGTATATGTATTTGCGTATATGTATAATGTCTACGTGTGTTTGTGTGTGACCATTTCATATGGTTTCTGGATTTTGTTTGATATTAGTAGCAATAATTTATCGAAGTTCCTTTCTCCTATAATTTCCAAAGAAATAATTTTAAATACAGTAATCTTTCAACTATCGCGTGTGTTACGTTCCAAAACCCACTGCGATAGGTGAAAATCCACGAAGTACAAACAATACTGTACTGTATGTCTTTTTTTCATAATTTTAATAATTTGTATATATTTATTTTATTATAAATGCAAAACAACACTTCGGAGGAATCGACATAAGCTTAAATAATAAACTGCGATAGGTGAACCGCGATAGGTGAACCGCGATAGGTGAACCGCGATAGGTGAACCGCGATAGGTAACCCGAGATATGGCGAGGCATTACTGCACACTAATATCTTGTTTCGGAGTATATGCTTATATATTTATTTCTATATATGTCGTTCATTTACTTCTTTTAATTATGTTCTAATGAATTTACAATGTAGTTCTTCATATAATTATCAAGTTTATTATTAATATTCTGATGAGAATTTAAGGCAGCGAACTGCCAAAATTGTTAGCACACCGAACAAAAGGCTTGGTGACATTACGTCCGTCTTCGTGTTCCGAGTTCAAATTTTACTGATGTCAATGTTCATCTTTTCGGGCTCGATAAACTAGGTACCAGTTGAGTACTGAAGTTGATGTAATCGTCTTAGTCACGCCTCTGAGCTCACTGGCATTCTGTCAATATTTGAAACCAATATTCTTATGAGAATTTCGTATAGTTTGTTTGAAACAGTAGGTTTCCTATATCCTTACTCAAAGTTTCTAGACTTTTGTTGTCGCTTCTTCTTCTACCGGCTTATAGTAGGCTAGACCAACCTCATATGCGCATAATCACATGTGTGTGTGTGTGTGTGTGTGTGTGTGTGTGTGTGTACATAAATATATCAAATTTGTTTGGCCATATACTGCTGCCGTTTGACAGTAAACAGGACCAATGTAACAGGTGTATGGATATGCATGTATGTGTGTGCAAAATTGAAAGTTACCTGAATCGTCGGAGGAATATAACAATAACCTAATTATAATAGTAATAGTTGGCCAGAGAGTAACAAAAGGGAGCGGCTGGGTGGTAAGTAGCTTGTTTACCAACCACATGGTTCCAGGTTCAGTCCCACTGCCTGGCACCTTGAGCAAGTGTCTTCTACTATAGCCTCGGGCCGACCAAAACCTTGTGAGTGGATTTGGTAGACGGAAACTGAAAGAAGCCCGTCGTATATTTATATATATATATGTATGTGTGTGTGTGTGAGTGTGTGTGTGTGTATGTGTGTGTGTGTGTGTGTGTGTGTGTGTGTGTGTGTGTGTTTGCTTGAGTCTGTGCTTGTCCCACCACCATCGCTTGACAACTGATGCTGGTGTGTTTACGTCCCCGTAACCTAGCATTTCGGCAAAACAGACCGATAGAATAAGTACAAAGTTTATCTCCTGGGGTCGATTTGTTCGACTAAAAGCAGTGCTCCAGCATGGCTGCAGTCAAAATTGACTGAAACAAGTAAAAGAATAAAAGAATAAACGAAGAATTACTTTATGTTAAATTACGTGTGGTGTTAGTTGACAAAAGTTGATCTTTAGAGTCGAGGGAGATCACAACCATTATGTTTCTGTTCATCAGATTTCATCAGCGTTGTATAGTCTACACCTTTCTGATTTAATCGATGGACAAATGGTTTTCTTTATATACAAACAGTTCGAATTTTATTTAGATAGTATTAGTAATTCATATGAGACAAAATGAGTGAATCGGCATAGTACATCCCATAAAATAGCTTGGATGCAGACAAAGTCGATAAAATATCTCTGTCACCAGAAATTTGAGAAAGGAAACAATAGCCTAGTGGTGAATGTAAGTTAATGACAAAGACACTGGACGGATTTGAGGAAATATTGGAAATTATTTTGTTTTATTGGAAAACGAAACATTCTTGTCCTATGAATTTGATATTGTTAAACTCTTCTTAGCAAACATATTTTGTATATTTATTGTATTTTATCTGCTTAAAAATGCTTCCTAATTTTATGAATCAAAACTCACTAAATATACTGTAAGACGAAAACGCTTTTAGAGTTAATTAATTAAAATACTAATTACTAATTTTTAGATATTCTTGAAACAGTTAAATCTCACCATTAGAAATAACATGTATTTTTATGATTTTGCAGTTAATTAATTATAATTAAAAGAGTAATTAAAACAATTCTTATGGATTGTATTTTTTTAAATTAGCTGAATTTCACTTTAACAATAGCGAATATCTTCATTTAACAGTACCTGTTCCAGACTCAACCATTCAATTTCAAATATAACAGTTATTTGGTTTTAATTGTTATGTGTGGAAGGAGGGACAGCACATGAGAACTTAGCGGGTCTTCTGAAACAGTTAACATAGATGGTGGTGGTGGTGGTGGTGGTGGTGGTGGTGGTGTGAGGCAAAGCAACTGAATCAGAGCTTTGTGAGGGTCGCAGGATAGTAGCCAGGACCGAGTAGCAGAAGTCCTTATGGAAGCAGTAGACAGAGGAAATATGCTCCAACGCGAAAGCAGTATAAAAGCAGTAGAGAGAGGGACAGACTCCAACCAAAATCTAGAGTATCACTGGAATATTGCGTTATATTGGATGTGGTGCAGGATGTGTGTTCGTTTAAATAGTAACCCCGCCGTTCTAAATGGAGGAGTAATAGTCCTTTGTGTATTTCATTTGAACTTTGTAGACAGTCAGCAATTCTTTCGGATGCAGTCCAACCTATGTTAAAAATGTGCTGTCATCTTATGAAGTCCTTGCTGTTAGAGAGACCTAATATTTTGAATGACTATAACAGCTCTTATTGAGTCCTGCTAATGTTTAAGATAATGTGATGATGTTTTCCTGATACGAAAAGCAATGGAATGCTTGTTGGTCATTTGACCGTCTCGAATCCGTAGTTGTTGATGAACTATTCCTCTACTTGAATTTTTCATAATGGTAAAATTTTACCGAAGTCTTTTTGGGAAGTAGTGCTTCCATGCAGTATTTTCTGATAGATACTGCTATGGTTTTCATAAAATATTGTAGAGGATGTTGCTGTAATTTTGTCCTGTTTTCAATGTTACGAAAGCGCTCACCTGGGAACTGAGCTCTTACTTCAATGTTTGTTCTTATCTTTTAATAAAAATGTTATGTTAAATTGAAATATTACTCAATACATTAGTTAGAGTACACACACACACATACACAGAAACACATACACAGAAACACATACACGCACATATATACATAAATGTGTGTATTGCGTGAGTGTGTGTGTGTGTGTGTGTGTGTGTAGGAGTGAGTGGACAAACAAAAGAAAAGGACTCTCAAGACATTTGTAAAGTTGTAAAATCACTTGGACCGGATGCTGGATCAACATCCGGTCGAAGGATTACTCGTCTTGCCAGCTGAATGGACTGGAGCAACGTGAAATGAAATGTTTTGCTTGAGAACACAACGCATCGCCCGGTCTAGGAATCGAAACCACAATCTTACGATCGTGAGTTCAGCACTCTATCCACTAACCACTAACCCACGTGCCTCAGCAACGCATTAAGTTGGAGGCACATGTACTATTTAAAACAATGATTCGGCTCCATGCGACTTAAGCTTTGCAGGCCTCTAACAGAAGCCCGTCTCTTTCAGGTTTAAAATTATCAAATGGAGAAGTTACAGGAAGTCCAAACGTAAATGGCTAAGGTAAAATTACGCTCACGCACACATACATACCCAGTCACACACATTCTCACAGCACACACACCAAAATATGCCCCTCCAAACATGCACTCACGCCCATTTGCACTCATATGTTAACACACACGAACCTATATTCGTGTGTCTTATGCGTTCACACGTGCACGCCTATGTAGCAGGCACTAACGTGCATACACTCACACACACATACATACATGCACGCACACCGTACATCTAATAACACACCCACATCTGTATACATGTATGTGTGTGTACGTATATATACACGCATACACACACACACATACATTGACCGTACTTAATTCTGCCACTCCCAGATACTTTGGCGTCGCCAGCTTCACTGATGTCATTTTAATAACACCATGTAATCTACTTTCACCAACAGCAGCCTATTTTCCGGTAGCCATCTTGTCTTCCTGCACTTGTCCATTCGGTACTCTAAAGCCTGAAGAAGGCGAGCTTCTGACAAAAGCCTACGAAACTTTAAGCAGAACGGAACCGAATCAAGCTGTTTTAAATAATACGTGTATGTGTGTATGTATCATCATTTAACGTCCGTTGTCCCAACTGGCATGGGTTGGACGGTTTGGCCAGAGCTGGGAAGCTTGGAAACTGCACCAGACTCCAGTCTGATAAAGCAAGGGCTCTATAGTTGGATGCCCTTCTTAACGCCAACAACTTTACAGTATCTGCTGACTGCTTTTTACGTGGTGCCGCATGGTTGTTTTTACGGGGTATCACACGGGCGCTTTTAAGGTGCCGCCGCACGGGTGCTTTACGCGGCACTGCAGTGACGTGTACCTGTGTGTGTGTGTGTGCGTGTGTGTGTATGCGTGTGTTTGTGTTTGTATGTCTGTGTGTGTATGTATGTATGCATGTCATGGTTCAGTTTTATTTGAAGATTTCTTGTCAATAGAGAAAGAGCCACTCTCTAATCTAGATCCAAAGCTTTTTCATTGGAATTTCAGCATCAACAACAAGGTAGTTTTGTTTGTATGTATGTATGTATGTATGTATGTATGTATGTATGTGCAGATTTGTCTGTTTTGTTTTATGTATATATTCTCATGCATAAAGTTGCATATCTAGACATGCTCATATATATTTAAATGCTAAACTTCTGGAAGGTTTTTCAGATTCTTACAGTTCCAGTGATGGATTGGATCTGTAGTCTTCGAATTAGCTTTCTCCTTTCTGGTTTTGAGAAGCCTAATTTCTCAAAATTGGCATTTAGGCAGTGTGTTACATATCCCAGGGCCCCAATAATTACAGGTACAAACCTGAACTTGTAATCTGGATAGAGCAACTACAGATTTCGCAATAGTTCAGCATAGGTGTTCTCTTTTTCACTGATCTTCAGTTTTATGTTAAAATCCGTTGGGCAACTAATTTCTACAACGGTGCACAGTTACTCTTTTCTATCCCAAATCATTATGTCAGGCCTGTTTTGTTTACATTTTATTGAGGTTTTCACTGCGGCATTCCACCAGTACTACTTTTTATTATGAGTGGCCATGGCTTCTACCATACTGTGGGTTCTTATTTCTTTGTCCTCGGAGTTATCCTTCCGACGGGTTCCATTACAGAGTGTCCCAACTACAACATCAAGTCTCATTGGTAGATAATACCGTGATGACATTTTCGGACATCTGCTTATGATGAGGGTAATATCTTCAGTGTTATCTCCACAAAGTCTGTATCGGTTGTCACATTTTACTGATTTTCCCTATATCTGACGAGGAATGTATGTATGTATGTCTCTTCTATTTCTTAATTATTATAAACCTTCCACCGAGGAGGGAGCCGGTTTCCAACAAAGATACAAAGCTTCATCTTTGGGATGTAGTTAACACATGCAAATTCATATTTGGAACTTGAGAAAGTTTTGCATATTTTTACTGTTCCACTCACGGATTACTCTTGTAATATACGAATTAGCCGGTCGATCTCTCTTTCTGAAAATCCCAGTTAATCCAGATTCTCCTTTAAGCATTTACTAACAAAACCTTGTGCTCCAATTATTATTGGTATGAACATGAATTCATAGTCTGGATATAGAAGCTGGAGGTTTCGAAGTAATTGTCCATAGATATCTTCTTTTTCTTTGATTTTCAAAGAGATATTTATATCTGCAAGGCAGCTGGTCTCTATGACGGTACATAACTTTGCTCCTATGTCCCAAACTATGTATGTATGTATGTATAATCGAATTGACCTTCAAATATGAAGTATAATGCGTGGAAACTGCATAAAGCCACATGCCTGCTTATCCAAATGCGATACTTGTTTTGCGTACATTGATGTTCTTTATGTCTAAGTATCTACTAATTGCTAATCTAGTCTCGAGCGGGAAATCTGCTTTCGATGAAAGCTCAAACGTGATGCTGATGATGTTGATGTTTTTCTTGATAAGATTATGTGGTACATTGTCATGAAACATTTCAAACACAGAATTAGATCGTCCTCTGAGGACCCATAGCAGAAGGACATGCGTTTCTGTTAGATGTGTATGTCCAAAATACTAAAGTGGCTCCACAAGATATCGATCGAGAGCCAACATGTGGATGTGTGTACGGGTGTGCGTTGTGCATATATATGTGTGTGTGTGTGTGCGCGCGCGCGCGTTTAAATATACGCATGGGTGTGTACACGCAAACACACAAGCGCGCACACACACACACACACACACACACGCACACACATGCTTACATACATAGTAGTATTAAGTAGGTTCACTAGTCTCTCGATGGCAAATAATTGCTCGCCATATAACCTACCACCTCTACCATTTCCAGCAGCCAAGACAACGTCATTCACTTTAACATAATTATTTAAATTCGAAAACATTTCCTTATCATCATTGTTAAGTTTAAAAAGTGCACCATTACACCCTCCACAGTCTTGCTTTCATAACATTTTTATTGCTCACTCTGTATGCAACATATATATATATGTATATATATATATATATATATATATATATATATATATATATATATATATATATATATATATATATATGTATATATATATATATATATATATATATGTATATATATATATATATATATATATATATATATATATATATATATATATATATATATATATATATATATATATATATATATATATATATATATATATATATATATATATATATATATATACATATATATACATGCTTATATAGACTTTAGTACGTCAGCCGTATAAAAAACTATATAAGATGCCATGTGATAACCAAATTTCAAAGATAAGCTTTCAAATGTTCGTGTCTCAATCGATGATATAAATCTATAGTATTCAATACGTAGTGGGGTTACGGATGTGTCAGTCAAAAGCGACATCTATTTTGAAAGACATTCACTTTGAAAATTAAATGTTAAATGCAGCAAAGATAAAAGTATTTGGTGTTTAGTCAAGTCTGCTACAAAATACTTCGTTGTGTTGATCAGGTGCTGCGGCTTGCAAGGGGACATATAAGCTACCAAACAATTTGTAGAGATGGTGACTCTCTCTCTCTCTCTCTCTCTCTCTTTCTCTTAATATTTCGGAAGAGTGCGTTTACAAACTTCTATTAATCTTCATAGAGACATTACGGGCTGATGGAGAGGATGTTGTTTGTCTGTCTCTGCAGGAGATTAGTTGTGTGTCTTCGATAAACCATGTTTGCCTGTCATTGCGTGAGCACACATGCACACACGCGCCTTAACACACACACACATACAAACACCAACCTGCAGGCATTCGTACGTGTGTGTATGTGTGTGTGTATTCTTATACGAAAATATCTTATTGACAGTGAGTTCGAAGTTTTGGCCACTTCACAGCCCTCGTTGAACTTCATTGCGGTTAACCTTGATGATTTTAAACTCTGTTGAGTTAAGCCTTTTCTTGGGTGTGTGGGTTTCAATGGTGTGTTAATTAGAAACTATATAAAGTCAAGATTAACTTGGCTTTACATAGACTGGGATGCATTAACTGAGGTTAATGTATCTAAGTCTGACTATGACTTAACTGGATGAAACTTCGAAGTTACTGTCAGTAATATTCTTGTTTGAGAATAATAAATTTGCACGTTACAAATATATAGAGTAACACATCAGCTTAATGTCTAATTATTTTTATTATAACTGATCGCATATATATATATATATATATATATATATGTGTGTGTGTGTGTGTGTGTGTGTGTGTGTGTGTGTATCTTAACGTGTAAATAATAAAGCCCCCCTTCAGACATGGGATTGCATCTAAAATGTTGGCTTTCAAGGCACAAGTCCAAGCAAGATTGTTTATGGAAGACCAGCAGTCGCCCATGTACACCAGCCCCGCTTCTCCACGCCACCGATGTTATCCAAGGGAAAGACATTAGCCGATACAGCTTGGCACCTGTGGCGTCGCAACTCATTTCTACAGCTGAGTGAACAGCTGATTGTGAGCTCGACGCTCTAACCAGTGAGCTATGCGCCTTCACACACACACACACACACACACACACACACACACACACACACACACACACACACATATATATATATATATATATATATATATATATATACACGTTTACACACATATGTACGTATACATACACACACGCGCCTTAACACACATATACACACACTTTTGTTTGTACATCGTTGCGCTTACATATGTGTGACAACAAAATGTTAAATTAACAGAAGAAAATAGCAAATGAAAGTACAGATAATATTAAAAATAAAGAAGTGTGCCTCCCCCAACATCGGGGACTTCTGATCGGTGTGCTCTTGTCTAAGACCTTTCTCACCTCACTGCCTTGGTAAGCTAACTCTCCTCTACGCTACCGAGGATAATGGAACGTGTTGAACTCTAAACCATGATACTCGCCTCCTTCTAAACACATAATTTATCGATGACAAACAGGAAACCCGCTCGTCTCACGAGCTTTCTACTAGGGTAACGTACCTAGATACTTTACAAAAATATGGACATATAACAGGTCATCCCATAAGTTCTGTCCGAATTTTGAATAAAGAAAACAAATGATCAAATGTTATATTTAATTGAAATTTAATCATCAATGTACTTTCCCTGATTATCTATGATTTCCTTTCATCCATTTACAAGCTTTTTAATCCTATCAATGTAAAACTCTTTTGGTTTCAAAACGAAGAACTCTGAAATGTCAGTTTTGACCTCCTCCTGACTTTGCGAAAGTAATGTCCCCCAAATGATTCTGTAAACTACGAAACAAATGGTAGACTGAAGGAGCAAGGTCGGGAGAATAAGGTGGATGAGGAATTTTTTTCCCAACCAAGCTCTTCGATCTTCTGTGATGTGATCTTTGCAGTGTGCGGTCGCACATTGTCCTGATGAAACATCACTCCTTTTCGATTCACTAAAGCGGGTCTTTCTTTCATCAAAGCTTGGTTCAAACGCTCTAATTGCTGACAGTAGACTTGAGCATTGATTGTTGTATTAGGTGGTAACAATTCAAAGTGAATTATTCCTTTGCAATCCCACCAGATAGAGAGAAGAACCTTTTTCCCATGAAGTTCCCTCCTCGGTTGTGGCTGAACTTTTTCCTGTTACCAAGCCACTGTTTTCAACGTTTAACATTTCGATAGAAGATCCATTTTTCATAACCAGTCACTAGTCTATCCAAAAAGGGTGAAATGAGTTCACAAGAATGGAGAGAAGAGCAGATGTCAACTCGGGATTTGCGGTTGCTTTCGAACAATTCATGAGGCACCCATTTTCCAAGTTTAAGAACCTTTCCAAGTTGTTGAAGATGACGATTAACAATTGTATGGTTTGAACTAAGCTTTATTGCCAATTCTTCAACTGATAATGCAGGATTTTCTTCAAGTAATGCTTCAAGGAGCTTACCATCAAACTCAACTGGACATCCTGTTCGATCTTCAAGTTCAAGACTGAAACCTCCACTTCTGAATTTTACACACCATCTTCTGCAAGTTCTTTCATTCAAGCATTCTTTCCCATAAACTGAGAGTATGTTTCGAGTCACTTCGGCTGCAGAGTTTCCTTTTTTTGTACTCATAAAGCATTATATGCCTTAAATGCTCTTTGGATACTTCGATGTTAGAAAGGGTTTTAATCAAAGAAATTTTAATTCTATTGTTCTGCAAAATGATATTAAATTAGTTTAAATGTACATGAATGCATGAAAATAATTTTTAATTCCATTAGACATTCTAAAATACTAATAAATTTCATTCAATTTTAAAAAAGGTAAAATCGGACAGAACTTATGGGATGACTTGATATTTCGTACACAAATAACCCAATAGAATTATAATATAGACTGCAGTGTGACATGTGGTTATAGTATATCAACCGCGACTGAGTTGACGATCTAGCCTTAAATCGCTCCGACCATGACCATTCCTTCAGACCTAATATATCTACTATAAATCTATCCAGTATGTATTTTGTTAGTTTTTTCACTGTTTCCGTTGTTTTCTTCATCTCTTACCAATGTTATTGGTTTATCAAAGCGGAACTCTTAAAGCTTTAAGCAGAGAAATCAGAGTTGGTGGATGCGATGCCCTTCCTTCCAGCGGCCGCTATAATATTAGTTTCAAATTTTGGCAGAAGACCCGCACATTCGGCCGTGGGGGTAGCGGATAGGTTGATTATATCGACCCCAGTACTCAACTGGTACTTATTTCATCGACTCCGAAAGCTCCACAGGCAGAATCGACCTCGATGGAATTTGAACTCAGAACGGACGAAATGCCGCTGTAATATTCATTGTTCTCAATGCTGCTCGATGCTCTTTGTGATGGCATTGGTGTTGGTGGTGTTGGTGTTGGTGGTGGTGGTAGTGGTCGTCGCCGACGTCGTTGTGGTAGTAGTAGTAGTGGTAGTTGTGGTTGTGGCATCGCTTACAAAGTTGGTGGTCACCTTCGTAATGATTGTAGTGGTAAGGGGTCGCCGTCGTAGTCACCGCCGTGTTGTTCCTGTAGCTGTTGATGGTGGTGGTGGTGGTGGTGGTGGTGGTGGTCGTGGTGGTGGTGTTGGTGGTGTTGGTGGTGGTGTTGGTGGTGGTGGTGGTGGTGTGTATTGGTGTTGATGCCAGTACAACGAAGAAAGAAATACGAAACGTGAAAAGGAAAAAAATATTTTCCACTTTAATTATTCCACATAAACATCCAAGTCATGTATGAAGGCTTTCTCTCTCTCTTTCTCTCTCTCTCACTTTCTCTCTCTCTCTCTTTCTCTCTCTCTCTTTCTCTCTCTCTCTCTTTCTCTCTCTCTCTCTCTCTTTCTCTGTGAGTGCTTGTGTGTGTGTGTGTGTGTGTGTGTGTGTGTGTGTGCATGTGTGCGTGTGTGTGTGTACATGTGTGCGCGTGCGTGTGTGTGTACATGTGTGCGCGTGCGTGTGTTTGTGTGTGTATATGTGTGCGCATGCGTGTGTGTGTGTGCGTGTGTGCATGTGTGCGTGAGTGTGTGTGAGTGCGTGTGTACTTGTTTCATTTCATATCAAAGACTTCTTAGATTCAGCAAAAAATGGATTAATAATAAAGAACATTTATTGCTTTAAAAACAGCGACTCTAGATTCCATTTGTTGTTGTCAGATGTTGAAGCGGAAACTTGGAATCTCATGAGACAAAGATGGCGGTGTATGTGTCTGTCTGCGTGTCGATACTGCATTTCATAGAAATGGTGGACCAAAATGGTTTTTAGAGGAATGGGGTGAAGGAGACTGCTATGGAATTGGTTGAGTTAGAATAGTCTCGTTATTTTGAAACCATTCTTGTTGGTTACCGTGGGGACACAGAATTAGCAAAGGGCTTCCCAGAGAAAAAAAAAGGTGGGGTTTAAAGGTATTCGGTTTCTGAGAGCAATAAATCCAGAGATTGATTGATAGATAGATAGATAGATAGATAGATAGATAGATAGATAGATAGATAGATAGATAGATAGATAGATAGATAGGCAGACAGACAGACAGACAGACAGACAGACGGACAGACAGACAGACAGACGGACAGACAGACAGACTGACGGACGGACAGGTAGATATGTTGCTTTATTAGCCACACCGGGCTCAACATAGAAGGGACAAAATACAAATGTAGAGTTTTTCTTTTCGAGCGGGCGAAAAAACAAAAAAAAGTGGGGACAACGATGAAAGAAAAAAACATCGGTATTTACAAAAAATACGAAATAATACAGAAAATTCCCAATAAATGGGGAGGTTATCCGTGGAAAGAAAAACATACGAAAAGACCACGGTAACCTCGGCCCTTAGTGTCACAATTTGTTAAGTAAAATTTATTTTATTTATGCAAGAAACGTAAGTAACTCTCTGTTTACAAAATTTTAAAACGTTTTATAGAATCATGGTCAAGGTGGCTTCGTCATTTATACGTGCCATTCTTGCTACATGTATCCATCTTTTTTCGAAACATTTGCTAGACAACACTTGCCTCTCTACTCTCACCTTCCTTTTCAAGTGATACTTGAAAAAGTTGATGAGAGATTGACCAGAGAGGAAAGTGTTTGTCTCTAATCCTTTCAGACGCGTCCACCAGATGCATTCTTTGGCCATAGCCACAAGTACAATAAATACAGCTCTTCCTTCCCGTTTAAAGGAAGGAGGCGTGACGATATTGACGATAGACTCGGTTGATAAACCGACTCGTCCCACACGTGACAGCAGTCGTTCGACATAAGCCCACAGCTCCGAAATGGTTGGACACTGCACGAGTGCGTGCAGAACGGTTTCGTCGCTCTGACCGCATCTCAGGCAGGTCGACCCGCATTTCGTGAGCCGTGTCTATAGAGCTTATCCCGAACGGGTAGCGCTTCTCGGTAGCACTGCCAGGCCAGGGATCTCTGGAAGTTGTCCATAGGTCCCGGCCCGAAAGTCGTCCTGAACAGGCGGGTCAGGTATTCCTCGTCGACGCCCAGGTTCGCCCCGAGATCGTCGTCGTACCTGCCCTCCACTAATCCCCTATAGAATGACTTCGTTGTGATGCAGCCGCTCAAGGTCGACCCGGGACGGCAAAGTTGTTGCAGAGCAACGCGACACTCACGGTGCCATTCGCCATTCCTCGGCCTCTTTTTGATCTACGACTGCAGCTCGGTCATGGAGACGAGCTGCGGGAAAGCGCGTCGCACAAACGGCGACCACACCTGCTCACCGTCGTCTACGTAGAGCTGGAGATGTCGCTGTCTCAGCGCATGTCTGCGCATCATCAACCACGGCATGCCCAACCCTCCTTTCAGCGGGTGTTGGCAACAAACGGATCGCCTCACCATCGGAACGCTTCCTTTCCACAAAAAGCGGAAGAGGATACACTCCATTTCGGTGATGGCGCAATCGGGACAAGGCACGACGGTCAGGCGGTATTCGATGACGGACGCGATGTACGCGTTCGCCACCTCCGCCCGACCTTTTAGGGACAGCTTCCTCTCGGACCATTGCCGGCAGAGAGTGACCACCCTACTCGTTATCTCGTCCCAGTTCTTCTCCGTTTGCAGGTCCGGACCGAACCAGACACCGAGCAACTTGACCGGATCGTCCGTCCAGCGTCCCACTACTGAGGCGCTGCCGGACGGTATGGGCTTGCTTCTCCAGGTGCCGAGCAGCAACCCCACCGACTTATCCCGGTTGATTTTCGCTCCCGTCACCGCTTCGTAGTCTTTCAGTGTCTCGCCGACAAGCTCGATGTGCTCGTGGCTAGACGCTATGACGGTGACGTCGTCCGCGTATGCCGACACGCTCGTCCCGCACCCCAGTTCTCGCGGGATGCCCCTCAGCGTCGCCAGCTTCCGCAGTAGTGGCTCGAGAGTCAATACGTACAGGAGCGGCGACAGGGGGCATCCCTGACGAACCGAACGTGCAATGTCGAAGGGTCCCGATAGACGTCCATTGACGCGAACAACCGAACGGATGCCTGTGTACAAGGCAGCCATCCAGCCGCGGAAAACGGGACCGAAGCCGGCCGCTTCGAGGACGGCCTCCAAGTATCGATGGTCTACCCTATCGAAAGCTTTGGATTGATCCAAATTGATCAGGGCCCCACCCATGCCAGGTTTCTTAACTACACTCTCTATGATGTAGCGCATCAGATGGAGGTTGTCATGGATGCTCCGGCCCGGCACGCCGCACGTCTGTTCCGTGCCGACCAGTTTCTCGATGACAAGCGCCAACCGCTTGGCTAACAACGCCTTGGCCAAAATTTTCAAGTCTGCATTGAGCAGAGTGATGGGCCTAAAGTTATCTATGGCGTCCCCCTTGTTTGGATCTTTCTTCACCAGCGTTACCGCTCCTCGGCTCACAAAACCGGGAATGCTCCCGTTCTGCTGCCAGTTGCAGTACACGGCCGCTAAGACGTCTCCAAACAAGTCTGGCATACAGTTGTAAAGCTCGTAGGGCAGACCATCCAAACCCGGAGATTTGTCCGTCGAGCAACCCGCCATCGCGTCCCTCACCTCCTCCGCCGTGATGACCCCTTCGCAGCACTCCGCCTCTCTTGCCGAGAGTCGTGGCAAGCTGTGCAGGTAGGCACTAAAGTCCACCCTGCCTTCTCGCTCGCCACTCCTCCCGAACAGTCGGGCGAAATGCCGCTGAAACGCCTCGCACATCTTGCTCGGCTCGAGCAATTCGCGCCCCTGTTCGTCTACCAGAGACCGGATGGTGACTCTGTTACCCCGCTGTTCCTCCGCCACCCGGGCCTCTCGTGCGGCTCCAACACCTTCATTCCTCAGAGCACGCATCCTTGCCCTGACAGCACACCCTTCGTGTTTAGCATTGAAGTGTTGGTCGAGGGCCAACCTCGCCGCTAAAACGTCGGATGCGATGCCACTTCGCAATGCCTCTTCTAACTTTATCACTAGCTCCCCCTCTACTCTGTTCCTCTCTACAGCTAGTGCCCTGCTATACCTTATTGCTTCCGCCCTTACTGCTCTCCTGAGGGCAAACCACCATTTGTTGTTGACGATGGCTCCCGTCAAAGCTCTCTTTACTAACGTGCTAATCCGGTCTCTGAAAACCTGTCTCGACAGGAAAGATGCGTTTAGTTTCCAGTAACCGGGACCCTGCCTATGTGCCTTATCTAAGTCTAGCGTACACGTCAGAAGTTTGTGATCCGTGTAGCTGACTATGTGGAACTGTGGACATCCTAAACTATCTCTATCTCTTGTCCTACACGCTATCCTATCTAGATACGATCTCGACGACCCAATGCGGTTGCTCCAAGTCCACGTTGGCACATTTGGGTACAGACCTGTCAGACAACTGGAAGCGTCTGAGCAGGTCACTGAGGCCTTTGCATCCCCTTCTAGTTTTGTCACTCCCCACGTAGTCTAGATGCGTGTCCAAGGTAGCATTCCAATCCCCCACTAAAAGTAAGGGACGAGACGTTCCCAGGAATACTTCTAGACGTCGAAAGAAGTCCGACCGACCTGTTAAAGGAGGCACATAAACTGCCAGCAACCGAAAAGCGCCTCCATCGCTGCCGTCCACATCTAGGACAACCAGTCTACCCTCCGGGTCCGTAAATATCGTCTTTACTTGGAGATCCAGACTCTTGCGAAAAAGAACCGCCGTGCCACTACCGCCCATCCTCGGCAGACAGGGAGAAAAATAAATGTTAAACTGTCCGCCAAACATGGACTTTAGGGCCCGCGGTTCATGGAGTCTGGTCTCACTAATGGCTATGATATCCAAATTGTGTGACTTGATGTCATTTAAGAGGTACCCTTGTTTCCAAGGGGACTCCAAGCCACGCACATTCACACAACCAATCTTCACCATGATTCTATTTATACGTGTGCTTTAAAGCACAAAACAAAAGAACAGAAAGTTACTTACCGTTCGAAAGTTTTGTTTCCTCCTTGGATTTTTCACCAAGGAGGCTATTGTACAATTTCTTGCACAAATATTTTTGACATCCCCCTACCGAGTTGGGGTAGAGGGATTTTATTTTGTTGTGTAATGCTGGTGTTACATGATAAATTTTAATGTGTTTTGGCGGTGTTGTGCGTGGGTGGTTGTTTGTTTTGATGTCGTTATTTGTGATGTTTGTTTTAGAGTTGATGTAATTCATCAACTCTGTGTTTGTAGTGTCTATTGCTGTTAGCATTGTTTTTGGTGTGTTATCATTGGTGTTTATTGTGTAGGAGTTGGGAGTGTTTTCGGGAGATGTGAATCTCCCTGCTTTGTTGTTGTTAGTTTTTCTTTTTTTGCTCCTCTTCCTCCTTCCTTTTTGGGCTATTTTCCATTCCTCAGTACTTGACTCGTCTTCAGATGAAAACTCTGCGGAATCGGAAGGAGGTAGGGGCATGTTGTATGCTTCTGTGTTTGCTTGTGTAAGTGGTTGCATTGTTGTTTTTGTTGTTGTTGGTTGTTGAATTTTTGGTTGTGGTGTAAGTGATGTGGGGGAAGGGGTATCAGTTTTTGTATTGTCTTTTCTATTTTCGTCTTCTTTGTTTGTTAATTTTGTAGTTTTGTTGTATTTTCTTTCGTTGATGTTGTTGATGTTGCTTTTATTGTTTTTTGTGTGGATGGCGGTGTGGGCAGCAAGGCTTTTTTGTGTGTTTAGTTAGTTCTTGTTGTTGTTGTTGTGTTTTTCGGACAGTCGGACACTCCTTTTTGAGGTGTGCCTCGCTGTCGCATAAGTAACAGCGAGGTCGCCTGCCCTCTACTACTATATGCAACTTTTGGTTTGTTGCCAAACGGATGTATGGTGGGATTTTTTTGATTTCTTGTTCGTTTGCGTGGAACAAGATTTGTATGCTTTTTCCGGTCCAATTGCTCTCTCCAACGTTTATTTTCAGTATGTTAATGTTGTCCATATCAACACATATGGCCGATATCAACTATAGTGTGTCGATTGTTGGAGGTGCGTGCTTTATTGTTACCTTTGTTACCTTTTGGCCAAGGTAACTGGGTAACATTGTTATTTCAGGTGTGTGAAGAGTTAGCGTTGAATACGTCTTCGCCAACTCTTCATTTCGAATAATCACCTGAACTTGTGCAAATCTATAATAAGTGATATAGGATTTTTTGTCCCAAATAGATCTCAAGCATCTTTCGATCTTGTCTATACTGGCCTGTTCCGACCTTCTACTTTTTGTGTTTATTATTTTATAAATTATTGTTTTCCTATTTGTCTCCTCTAATACGTGTTGTGGTATGTTCAAATGTACTTCACCGCTTTCTTTGGTAATCAACTTCCTCGTTTCTATAATTTCCTTTGTCGTGTAGGACACAACAGTTTCACTTTGCTTCAAAGCTTCAGCAAAGTTTTTGTTTTTGTTATTGTTGTTGCTGGTGCTGGCACTGGTATTGGTGGCAGATGTGGTATTTGTGTCAGTGGTGTTGTGGCTTTTTCCTTCCTCTCTTTCGCTTGCTGCTGGTGAAGAGAGCAAAGGTTGAGTTGAACTGTTGCTGCTGCTGCTGTTGTTGTTGTTGTCGTTGTTGTTGGTGGTGGTGGTAATGATGTCGTCACCAGAATTGGTGCTGACGTCAGATTCTTTGGAGACATTGTCTATGTTCTGTTTTGTAACCTTGGTTACAGTTTTGTTTTTGTTCTTGTTGTTGGTGGTGGTGGCGGTGTTAATACTTGAATTTGTGTGTGTAAATTCTTTTTTCTTTTTCTCCATTCTCTCGTTTAACTGTGAGGAAGGAAGACCAGGAAATTCTTTTTCGAACGAAACACTGCAAAATGCAGTGTTTGTTTCACGAAAATTTTCATGGCTACAAGACGCCATCGTCTCAAAAAAAAAATGGCTAGAAAGCCGAAATTGATTTTTATATCCTGGAAATGTGCCACACAGGGCAGATTTCCATCGCAAAAAACTTGCACCAGAGAGTCTACAAGTTGTTATACAACTTTCTATATAAAATAAACTTTACAAACAAACTTTTTAAAACATGAAAAAGGCAAAACTTACGGAGCCGACACGTCTACCGTCTGTCCATAGAGATAGATAGATAGATAGATAGATAGATAGATAGATAGATAGATAGATAGATAGATAGATAGATAACTTTCTTTTATTAGCCACACAGGGCTTCACACAGAGGGGACAAATACAACTGTAGAGCTTTTCTTTAAAAAAAACATTTTTTTTTTAAATCCGATCAAAAGGGATCGGTAGGGGGAAAAAAGGGGGGGTATCGTATATCACAGAAAATGTCAATTGTGTAAAATGGGGTAACATTAGGTTTATCCATGGAGAGAAAAGCCTACGGAAAAGACCATGGTAACCTCAGCAGGGAATAGAAACATGAGAGCGAAGTGCTCTCTCTCTCTTTTTTTATTTTTCTCGATTTATAGGATCATGCTCAAAGAGGTATCGTCACTCGCACGCACCATCTTTGCTACATTCACCCACCTTTTAATGAAACTTTCACGAGACAAAAACTGTCTCTCTATTCTCACCTTCCTTTTCAAGTGATAGATAGATAGATAGATAGATAGATAGATAGATAGATAGATAGATAGATAGATAGATAGATAGATATCTTTTTATTATGGCCACACAGGGCTAAATACAGAAAGTGGACAAAATACAATGTAGAGCCTTTCTTTGGGGGGACAAAAAAAACGGAAGTGGGGGTAGAATTTCGATCAAAAGGGATCGTAAAAGAAAAAAAATATGGGGAAAGCCGGTCAATAGGGATCGTGTATCACAGTCAATGTAAAAGGGGGGAACAGATTAGGTTTATCCGTGGAGAGAAAAGCCTACAGAAAAGACCACGGTCACCTCAGGCTTTTTTTTTTTTTAAAGGTACATTTAAGTACCTTTTCTCTCTTTGTCTCTGTTTCTTACATGTTCATTCTTAAACTTGTGTCGTCTTTCGTACTTACCATTCTTGCCACGTTTACCCATTTTTTATTGAAACATTCATTCGATAGCACTTTCCTCTCTATCCTCATCCTCCTTTTAAAGTGGTACTTGAAAAAGTTGACGAGAAACTGACCAGAGAGAAAAGTGTTTGTTTGTAAACCTTTCAAACGCGTCCACCACACGCATTCTTTCGCCAGAGCTATCAGTGTTACGAAAACTGTTTTTCCTTCCCGTTTAAAGGAAGGTACGGAACTATATTCACGATAGACTCGGCTGATAAGCGGACTCGTCCTACACGCGACAACAGCCGTTCGACGAAGGTCCACAGCTCTGAAATATCCGGACATTGCACGAGTGCGTGCAGAACGGTTCCGTCGCTCTGACCGCATCTATCTGTATTTTTTTTCTTTCTTTTTTACAAATTCCAGTGTTAGTATATTGGTTCCAACCACCAATTAGTATTTTGACAGTTCAGGGAGGAGAGGGGTATAATGACCAGTGATTATGTCCCTTGAGTGTTAATCAGAAGTACACAGCAACATTCGTAGGTTGAATGATTCTCATACGAATACGTAGTCACTTGACTTTCTAGAAATAACAGCCAAATCTCACATACATATCAAAAGATATCTGAATAACAACTTTCAAAACATACAGCCCCTGCATACACATTGCTACCGCATCACTCTTTGTTTCACACATCCGCCTTTACACACCTAAGCTGAGAGACTAAAATCAGCAACCGTTTCCACTCCACCACTTGGCAGTTTCACTGTCTTTAAGAGACGACAATGTATCAAGCATCCGGACGAGGTTTTAGATGTGAGGATATCTTTCTCTCTCCTTCTAGAAAATATTGGAGACGTTGTAAAATGTCACGGGCACTACTTTGAGTCTAAAACATGAAATTAAACACATCAGCCTAAATAGTCCTTCACACAAATCTGTCCTCACTTCTCTTTAGAAACCCACCTAAACACACATTTACACCTACGCACTTACATGTCTTCACTCACATGAACACACTTTCGTTTAGACACCAACCTAAGTACATCTCCATTAAATACTCAATACTCAATACATCAATATTCCCACTTAAAAGGTCGAACAGTTCTAAGCAGTTGCGCGATCGGCTAGAAACAGTAGCAATATGTCCTTCAAATCACACCTACTGTCTAAAAGAACCTCACTAATAACGATGCGATAAAACAAACACTGTATTTGAAAACTAAAAAGATGCAATGGTCACGGCTAGATTGGCATTGAATCAAAGATTTGTTTGATCAGAGTTAACCAGCGGTTTAACAGCAGCAACAATAATGACCACGTTTTATTATAGCTGACAGATACAGTGAGGTGGAAATTAGATTTTGATTAATCGATTATTGCAATCAGCTTCGATTCTCAGGAATGATCTTCTAATCGGTTAATCTCATACAGGTCTGAAATGACATTCCGAAAGACTATCCCCGTGATCGCCAAGAGTATAAGCTCTATTCCTGTAATTAAGATTATCTACAATTTTCCATTTAATATGAATAGATTTATCTAATGAAGTGATGTCTTTGCCTTATGGCCGTTGTCACATGACTGCACCAACAATATACAGTCACAGAAGGCAATGTGTAATTGGGAAATATATTTAGTCATAATGGAACAACATGCACACACATATACATGCACAATGAGATGACAAATATGCATACATACATACATACATACATACATACATACATACATACATATGTTAATAAACAAAACTGCGATGTCAGAGGTGCAGAAGCATAGGAGGAACCTAATTTCAATGTGGTTAGTCTACAGGAAAGCTTTTGATTCTGTTCCCCACTCATGGATGCTAGAAACCCTTCGACTCGCTTAAGTTCCTGTGAGCATAGCCAAAGCCATAGCTCACCTGATTTCGTCGTGGACAACCATCGTGAAATAAAATACAAAGAGTGACTGTATTATCACTGAGAAATTGCAGTATCACAGAGGCATATTCCAAGGGGACGGCCTTTCTGTGACGTTGTTGATACTTTCTGTAAACCCTTTGTCATTCATGTTAAGGAAGTCTGATCGATATTTCACTGGTTCACAAGGAAACAGAAATATCAAAATTATACAGTTTTTGTGTGTGTGTGTGTGTGTGTGTGTGTGTGTGGATGACTTGAAACTATATGCAAAGAATATACACGAGATGAAAAAGAGCCTTAACCTAGTTACAACATTCTCAAAGGATGTAGGGTTGGAGTTTGGTGAGAATAAACGTTGTCATATGGTTGTGAAAAGGTGAAAAACTGTAAACCAGACTAGCAACATCTTCTTCAATGATTTGACTGCTTCCTCTATATCTGATGAAGAATGTTACAGGTATCATGCATTCAATAATACTTGTACCTAAAGGTATCTGCAGGTATCTGCATTCAATAAAACCGTGGCTCAAAATGCATTTGCGATACCAGTACTCATAGCAACATTTGGGCCGCTGTAATGACGCTTGGTGAGATCTGAGCCATTGATGTGAAAAGCACACACAATTTCCACATTGACAGTGACCTAGATCGCGTCTACTTAACTCAAAAACAAGATGGCAAAGGCTTAACATCGATCCAAACTGCCCTTGAATGTCGAATCATATCCCTTCGACTACATCTACTAGCCACCAATTGTCGAAGTCCATCCCTTGACGAGGTTGGTATACATGATGCTGATAACATCATAAGATTTGGAAGGCAGCTCCTTGAACAGCATTCCTTGTCTGATAACTTTAAATATATGCCCGAACAAGTCGCACGACTCTGCCACAACGTATGATCAGATGAAAGGATGAGCGTACAACAGCAGAAGACCATGCATGGATATGTTAGAAAGCTCCGAGATAATAGTAACATCGATCATCAAAGCAGTCTATCGCGGACCAAATAGCCGGATTACAACCTCCCACTTTGAAGGGTATGCGCTTGCAATCCAGAAACAGGAAATGTCAACCAAATTCCTGATGCACAAAAGGGACAGAAATGCAGGAAAACCAGTAAAATGCGACTACCGATACAGACACTGGAGTTAACATCAAAGTTATCACCCACATCATAAGCAGATATCCGAAAATGTCAATACGGTATTATCTACCGATGAGACATGATGCTGTGGCTGGGACACTGTATAATGAGATCCGTCCAAAAGAAAACCCCGAGGACAAAAATATGAACCTAAAGTATAATGGAAGCCATAACCACTCATAACAAAAAGGAGTACTGCTAGAATGTTCCAGTGAAAACCTCAATAAAATGTAAGCGCAACAGACCCAATATAATGATTTGGGATAGAAAAGAGAAGTTGTTTACAGCGGATGTTAACATGAAGCTGAAGATCAGAGAAAAGAGAGAATATCTACGCTGAACTATTGAGAAATCCATAGTTACTCTATCCAGTTCAGGTTTATACCTATAATTATTGGGCACTTGGTTATGTAACACACTGTCTAAATACCAATCTTGAGAAATTAGGCTTCGAAGACTACTCACCTAAGCCATCCCAGAAACTGTAAAAATCTGAAAACTTTCCGGAAGTTTATGATTTAAGTATATATGAACATGTCTAGATATGCAAGGATATGCATGAGAAGACATACATAAAAGAAAACATACAAATCTGCGCGTATATATACATACACACACAAATACCCTGTTGTTGATGTTGAAATTCCAATAAAGGAGCCTTGGATCTCGATTAGAAACCGGCTTTTTGTTTCTATTGGCAAGAAATCTTGAAGTAAAACTGATTAATGACATATATACATTTATGTCTGCTTCATGACGTCACAATTCGAAGGCTATGCATCTACAATGCAGGAACAGGAGATTCCTACTAAATACCTAATCAACAAGAGACTCAGAGAAGCCCTTGGAGTTCCAAGATGCAACCGAAAATGTACATTACGTCATATTTCTGTGGAGGATATCACAGATTTATTTGGCAGCTGCCAAAAAATATCATCAAGCGACATGACCTTGTTGCTAAAACAGTATATAATATTATTCTATAACAAAGACTGTCCTGAAATAAAGAGAAAGCCTTGTTATTGAATACGTACAAAAATATCAGCACAAGAATACTGGTGGAATATTTCCATCAAAACATCTGTCAAGTATAAGCATAACAGGATGGATAATGTTGTTCGGGTCATACAAGAAACAGTATGTACCGGCATAGAGGTCAGCAATCCTGCTGACATGAATATCTGTTTGAAAATCAAAGTGAAAGAAGATAACTATGAACAAGTGCTTTGAAACCTCCAGCTTCTTTATATCCAGATTATAAATTTACATTTATACCAATAAGAACTGGAGTACCTGGATTTGTAAACTGCCAGTTTGGATAAGCTTGGGTTTACAGAAAAAGAAATCAACCAGCTGACTCGCACATTACAAATACAATCTGTAAGTGGAACAGTAAATATATTCAAGAGATTTTTTATTTTTTTAAATGTGTCATTGTTTTCCTTATCCACATTCCAAGGATGGAACTTTGTAATTTTGCTAGAAACCAGCTCCTTCCTCCAAGGAAGAATTTAATTAATTAAAAACATACATATACATTCATACAAACATACATACATGCATACATATATACATATATACATAAAGAGAGAGAGAGAGAGAGAGAGAGAGAGAGAGAGAGAGAGAGAGAGAGAGAGAGGGAGATGTGTACATATTGGCACTTACTTTCACACACTCTAACAAACTGTTATACACCGACACATACACGCACTCTAGCACCGTGTCGTGCACTGTCACAGACTGTCATGAGGAAACATTTTCATAGACTGACACGACTGTCTGTCACAGTTCACGCCTCACAATAGGACCCCGCACTTCATTAAAATTAATTCATATACAAGTAATATATATTTGCACATAAACACATATCCTTATATATATATATATATATATATATATATATATATATATATATATATATATATATATATATATATATATATATATATATATATAAACATAATTAAGGGATCAGCAAACATTTGCTTCACCACATACCGAAGTTCAGAAATAGCAGCTAAAAAAGCTGAGGCTCCAATAGATAGCATTACTTGTAACTCACAAAGGCAAAAACAAGAAGAAAAAAACAATGAAAACTAACCATTCGAAAGTTAATCATAGACGCGTTCCTGGATTATGAGCGATAATACTCAATTTCCTTCATCGGTATGATATTCCAGTAGTAAATTCGACTATGCTAGCAAGCTTAATTATATATATATATATATATATATATATATATATATATATATATATATATATATATATATACCCATTGATAACAGTATTGTATTCACATAGACATATACATCCATTATATATACGCGCATACACACCTACATACACACACACAAACACCACACATACACACACACATACACACACACACACACACACACACACACATTCAGACGTTTCCAATTTTCTGCAAGAAAAATATCTTAATCAGTTCAATATTTGAAAGAATTTCATTTGAGAAGAAATCAATGTGAAATGGCACAATTCCAGAGTTTTATTGGAATGGTCTGTGCAGTTTATTAATAGACAACTGCTAACCGGCGTTTAAATAATTTACAACACCATCACCACCGCCACCAAACAAAATTTAGAACCTAATGAAATGTAATTCGTGTCTTTTGATTTACTCTTTTTTTAAAATATATTAATGAAAATCTTTTTCACTCCTAAACTACACAAATGTAAAATTTATAATGCAGTTCGATCGTGTTCCCACAAGGTTGGGAGATCCGATCACAAAGGGAACAGGAAGTGGGAGTGAGACGTCGTTGTTGTCATCGTCATCATCGACGTTGTTGTGAAATAATCTTTTGATTACGTGTGCTTCCGATCTGGTTTAACCATTGAATTTCACACCCTCCATTTTTACCGTCAATATCACTGAAATCTTTAAGTGCACCACGAGTCCATAATTCTCACCTTCTGAAAAAAACCTATGTTCACCATGTAACATGATCTAATAGTCTGGTCACTTCAAATGAACTTATCTAGCAGTACCCCCAGATATATAGGAACAGAGAAAGTGAAAATAACAGAGTTCTAAGAGATCTCTTTCAATTACCAGTTTTTCATCTTTGTGGAACTTTACTGCATTAACGACGAAGAATTATTGCAGGTTTCAGGTTCTTCTTTTAACCATTCCACTACTTTAAGAATTATATCTCTTGTGTTTCTCGTTATTATTTTCTCCTGTTGGAATATTCTCGTTAATTACGGAGCTTTCGTCTGAGAAATAGCAAATGTGCAATACCGTGATTGTGTTATCAGGAAATGTTCCAGTAATACATCAACCAGATAATGGATATAAAAGACGAAGAATTTGAGAAAATTGATTTCAAATGGATTAGTACCACACCGTATTATTTATTCCTCATCACAATTATATAAAGTCCTCTGCTACAGGAAGCATAATGCCTCACTCGATTCTATTGACCCACAGTTTATAGCTGTTATTCCTGAGATACCGTGACACTAAACATTCCTTTATTGTATTCAGGCTAAGATCATAAATTCCTATATTGCCGATAAAAACCTTAGTGTTAAGACGTCAGCCTGCCGTATGATATCTCTAATCAGGTCTATTTGGAATGACGTACAAATAAATGCTTATTTCAGCTCGACTCCAGCTTGTACTTTAAATTCAAAAAACAATACACGTATGCTTTCAAGGACGTCTAACTGTACAAATATGCTCACACACACACATACACACACAGTCACACACACACACACATGCATGCGTGCATATGTATGTATATATATATATATATATATATATATATATATATATATATATATATATATATATACGACAGGTATATTTTTGTGTGTTTGTGTTTGTACCCCCACCATCGCTTGACAATCGATGCTAGTATGTTTACAAAAGAGACCGATAGAACAAATACTAGACTTACAAAGAATGAGTCGTGGGGTCGATTTGCTCGACTAAAGGCGGTGCTCTAGCATGGCCGCAGTCAAATGACTGAAACAAATAAAAGAATCAATGAAAAGAGGATATATGGGCGAAGGGTGTATGCATGCCTTTCTATTTTTCCACGATAAATCATTTTTGTGTAATATATAATTGATTGCTGATAATTTCCATTAGATTCCTTCTGGTCATATTTACTTTTATATCGCATTCCTTCATTTCTTAGCATAAAGTGGTCAACAGAAACATAGCGAAAGGGAAGCAGATTCTTCACTGCTTGCTTTCAGTCATAGAAAGAGCAGTGATGTTATTTTCTTTCTATTCTATTATTTTCGAAAAGGGAAACTAGAAATGAATGAGTGGTGAAGAAAGAGAAAGACAGAGAGAGAGAGCAGATATTTTACTGCTTGCCTTCCAGCTGTGTTAAGCCAGTGTTTTTGCTGTCCTGTGCAGCAGAGATCAAACGCTTACTTATTCAGAGGATTTCTGAAGCTTTCCTCATAGTCGGACATATTTAGATGAGAATTGCATATTTAGTCAGTTTACGATTTTGTTTTATTGCTTTCTGATATATTTCATACGGTTATTCGGTACCGAAGAGTACACATTTTATCTTTTCTCTTCGACTTGTTTCAATCTGTAGATTGTGGCCATACTGGGGCACCACCTTAAATAATTTTTAGTCTGATGAACCCAC